>NC_060952.1:44624627-44924627 GCF_022045245.1 Lucilia cuprina | reverse complement strand
TCGTTTGGTTAAACCAGTAATGAGCATTAAGTCATTTTCTGAAGGGGACCTTACATGGGGGTAGGGTCAATTATGGACCGATATACATTAAATTTCATAAAGAGGTTTTGGATAGTAAGAAACTTACTTATGTCAAATTTCATCGCTATGCTTGTATTTTTAAGCGAGTAATGAGCGTTAAAGTAATTTTCTGAAGGGGACGTTATATGGTGGGTAGGGCCAATTATGAACCGATATACATTAAATTTGATTGAGAGATATTTACTTGCGTGAAACTTATGTGTATCGAATTTCATCGCTATATTCCCATTTTTAAGCCAGTAATCAGCTATTTAGTCATTTTCTAAAGGGGACCTTATATGGGGGTAGGGCCAATTATGGTCCTATGTCCGCCATAATGCAGAATTATTTTGCAGATGTCAAAAAATTGACCTATGCGAAATTTTGTGATATTTGCTTCATAAACAATGAATTTGTGAATATTTGAAGCTATTTGTACAATATTCCGGGGGTAAATTTGTATGGGGGCTATGTGAAATGGTTGACCGATTTTGCCCATTTTCAATACCAAACATTTCTGATCAATAAAATATATTTTGGTAAAATTTCATCTCAATATCTCTTATTTAGTGGACGCTATCGTGCCAACAACAGACAGGCGGACGGACATGACTAGATCGTCTTAGAATCTTACGAGGTCCCATATATACTTTATGGGATTTTAGAGAAATATTTCGATGTGTTACACACGGAATGACAAAATCCCATCTTTTTTGATGGTGGGTATTATAAATCACATTTAAAATTCATAACTGGTGTTATATGGTCTGCCACGCCCGACTATACCTTCTTACTTGTTTTAGATTAAAAATGGTCACATTTACAAAAACTTCTGTTCATTTAAAACATATTTTTTCATTTTAGTTAGCAAATTCATATTCATACTATTTTTTATATTATGAATGAATAGAGATTTATATTGTACCTCTTTTTAAATTTTATAGAAAGCGTTATAGTTGTATTAAATTATAATGTAAGTAATATCAGTACTTACTTTTCATTATTATAAAATTCAATTATCTATAGAAATTATAATAACATTAAAATGAGTAGGACTCATATTTATTCGCTGATTTTTTAACAATTGACCTTTTATATTTTGCTTGACGTACACGACATTTTAATTCCTTACTAATTATGCTAAGGAGAAGCTGTCAGCCAATTTCCACTACGCAATCTAAAATTCCCAAGATTGAACATTTTTTTGCTGAATTTTATTTCAGAAACAGTTTTGCCAGGATCTTCAGAAATAAAAGCTCATTAAAAAGGCTATAAAATGCTAAAAAGTTAAAAAATAAAGCTGGAAAAATGCTAATACAATATTACAATCCCCATAAAATTTGAAACAAGTTATGAGCGTTATAGTCATTTTCTCTGGCTTCCTTATATGGGGTAGGGACATTTTTAATACCAAACAAACTGCTCATAATTTTTATGCTCCGCTCATACTATAGCTTGGTTTTAAGAGACAGACGAACCTAGATCGTTTTCGAATTTAATAAGGGTCCAGTATAAACATATACATTTGTAGACTGGAGTGTTCGCATATTGAATAACAAATTCAAAATACCCAATATTTTTTAAATGTGGCATCAAAATGATTATACCATCACTTAAATTTCATAGCCTAGTTTAAGGCATTATATTCAAATGTATTGAATAGTGTTACAAGTCAGTTATAGAATTTTACTGAGCCCAGTTTTGCTTAGTTCGACACTCAACAAACACATAATTCATAGGGTGTAAATTTTGGTTTAAAATCAGAATTCTAAGTTTTGTTAAGATCCAATAAAATTACAGATATTTGATGTAAATTAAAATACTAATGTATGTAAGAATAGAAATACAAACCAACGGTTGCGGTTGCGTTTTGTGATTCCAAAAGAAAAGTAAATTAACCGTCTACGGTTGCGTATTTGTAATCATTTTTTTCGTTTTTGTATATTATTGTTTATTTAAGACATGATTTTTGTTCAAAGAATATATGAATTGCATGGTAACTCTTAATGTGAGAGGGAGAAAATTCGTAAACAAATTAAAATAAAAGTTAAGATTAGCAATACAAACCTGCGGATGCAGTTGCGTTTTCTGGTACCCAGAAAAATGTAAATTAAATGGTTGCGGATTTCGTAGCCATTTTATTGATTTTTGTATTTCATAGCCGCAATATTGTATTTCTACTTATAAATAAATAACCGTCTCCGCAGCCGCAATATTGTATTTCTTCCCTATTGCGAATGAATAATTTTACACAGGGTGTTGATGGAAAAAATCTTATTTTGTCCCAAATGTTATTGTGAATAAATTGAGCGTAGACAACAACCCAAACCGGTAAAGCTGTCATAGTACTAAATATTTTATATCCTACTACATGCTAGATGGCGTTGTCTGCAAAAACTAAATTAACCCTAAATTGTTCGCATATTTTTCATTTTTTTAGTAAGAAAAGTGCTAAAAGAACGTTAAATATAAAAACAATAATAATCCCTTATTCACAAACAATATTTTATTTCATAAACTATGTATTTATAAATTAAATCTCGTATGAAAATTTAAATTAAACCTTTCATAAAATAAAATGTTGTTTATGAACAAGGGGGCTAGTCTATAAAGTTCAAATCATAAAACTCTAGATCTTCTTGGCTTTAGCACCTTATTTACAAACATCGTTTTTATTTTATAAAAGGTTTATAAAACAAAATGTCCATACAAAATCTAATTTATAAACCGTTTATAAAATAAAAAACAAGTTTTGTATGGAAATTTTATTCACAAACCTTTAATTAAAGTTTGGAATAAGGCGGGTTAATTATTGCTTATTATTTGTTATTATACTAACTAAAAATACCCCCTTATTCACAAACAAAATTTGTATTTTATAAACGGATTATAAAATAATTTTGTATGGAAATTTTGTTTTATAAACCTTTTATATAATAACAATTTTGTTTGTGAATAAGGGAGCTAGGAAATAAATTCTTTACAAGTCTTTCGTGTGACATCGCTTAAAGTATTCGAACTTAGTTATAGAAATTTGTCAACAGGCTATTTTAATAAAATACAGAAAATGATCGCAGCAAAAAATAAATAATTATTTTCGCTTCTTCGGAAGTCATTAAACATCACATCCATAGAAGGTGTACAAATTCACTTAGTGCTACTTTTGAAGTGGAGATAAATTTTTTTATTTGCGAAGTACTTCGTTTTCTTTTTGCTGGGGATATAATTCTACACTGTTGGAAAACTTGAACGTATATTTTTTAATTATCAGTTTTTGGAGTGGCACATTAGCAGTTATGTAAGAAATACATGATTTGACTTATTGCGTAAATTGAGTTTTATTGATATTTTTAAATAAAATCGGACGAGCATGCAAAACAATGAAATGTTGTACCGAAGGATATAACTAAGCTATTTATTTGATAGGATTTGAAAATCCTTTAATGATACATTAGTATGTAAGAAAATGTTGATAAAATTGTTTTAGTGATAACTGAATTTATTGTAACAAACTTAAATGGGTAAATAAAAATGAAATGAAATGCAAAACAATGACTATACAAACGTTTAATTAATAGACATGAAGTTGATGATACACACAAGATGATGATACACAAAATGCATTGGAATATGTACTTATTTAAAATTATGTTGTAAGCTAAATAAGACATCAATTTTATTAGAACAAATTTTACCAAGACACAACATGAATGGTGCACAAAATTCGTCAAAACTATCATAATTTGCATGTTCGCCGAATACTTTAATGTAAAATAGTAAAATACTTGTAGGGTTTGTGGACTAAAAATAATTGAGCTTGCTTCAAAAACATCACTATATAAATATTTAAATTATAATTTTTAATTGTATTATCAAGCTCGTTGAATTTAGATATTAATTGTTTTTTTCTTAAATTTTATTATTCGCGATTTTTTAAACTATATCTAACAACTTCAAAATATACTGAAAATAAATTTCTTACTGTGTACCTTTAAATCTTATGGTACTACATAAGTATATAATGCGCTGAATTTGAAATATGTATGTAAATAGTAGAAAATGTAAATTTTTCAAAATTTTTTGAAATACTTGCGTTCTTTGATTAAAATAGTTAACGCTAACGGATAAATTCACATTGTGCATATAAAAATAGTGTGCCATAAAAAATTTTTAACTCTAAAATTAAAAAACTTTTATAATTACTCATATTTCACATGCATCACATAAAGCGATTTACACTAATAGGTGAAAAGTTACACACATTTGAAAAAAAATGTACAACTTTGACCCGTTTTGACTAAATAATCTCAATTATTTCATATTTTATTTAGAACACAGAGAAAAATTAATTAAACAAAATTTATGTATTCATACATTACATTCTTGTATATATACTTACTCTGCAAAAACCATGAAAGGGACTCAAATGCTAATATTTATTGCCACAATAGCATTTTAAGTCTTTATTCTAATATTGTGATGGAGGCAAGTAATTACTTTGATCGCTTACAAGTAATGTAAAAATAACGCAGAAGCTGGCTAGTGAATTATAACAAATTAATATGGGGTAATTAAAGTACTTCTATATAATAAGAACTAATTTTGTAGTCATTAAAACGTATGGAAATAGCTATTTTGTAAAATTCCAAGTATTTAGCGAGTTTTTGCTATATACAGTGGACGTCCAATAGTACGTACCCTCTTTATTACGAATGTCCAATAATACGAATGACAAAATTGCTGCATTGTCTCCTCTATTGTACGAATAGAGACAGAATTTTTCTGTTCGATAGTACGAATAACGCATTTTTATGGGAATTTTGGTTTTATTTTCGTATATATGAAGTTTTTATTTTATTTTTTCGGTATCATTTACCTTTAGCTCAGTAATTTAGAAGTTTTTTTGTATTTATTACAAGTGTTTTGTATTTTAAAATGTCCTATACACACAATTTTCTGCATTATATTTACAAATCAACAATTATTTAGTGTTATTAATTTATTTTCTTGAAATTTCGAAGACCCAAGAGAGGAAATTAAATTGGATGATAACGCCAATGAGAACAATATTGAAGCCTCAAAAGCGCTGTTATTGAAAAGGCCGTAGGAATCATTTTACAAAGTAATAAACATCAATGTTAAATTATGGATTTTCTAATAAGTAAAACTCCACATTCAAATGGGTTTTTTTCAGAGAAAATTTTAAATTAGAGAATATTTTTTGAAAGTTGTATATTCCATTAAAGTTTCTAAAAAAAATTTTATGTAATCTAAACATGTTTAATACATTTTAGAACAGATATGTGCATATAAATTGTCTTTGACACACATATTTTTAAAAGCATTAAAATTTAAAACCTTCTATATCTCATTTCAACCATAGGACTTTCAAAATTAACAAGTCGTATAATAATGTCTTTTTATGCCCGTTTATGTACAAGAAATTTATTTGAAATAATACACATTTATTATATTTTATTTCGTTATGTAATTTTTTATGAAAAATAAAATATTGGATTATGTGTATTATTTGAATTTAAACATACAAAATCTGTTGTTCAATAATACGAATTTTTCGGTACTACGAAAGGGCCTGACATTATATAATTCGTACTAGTGGACGTCCACTGTATACTCATTTTTTTAACTATAAATTATTAAGAAATTATAAATATTTTTAAAATATTATACATATACATTCAAAATCTATGCCTAAATCTCATTTATTCCTAGATAACAGGTTTTGAAATATACATAATTATTCAAAATGCCATAAAGTCTTATATCTGTGTACATATGTAAATATGTATGAATGTACAGAATTAGCTTTATTATTTTTCAATTTAATACATTATTTTAACAACATAATGCATACACAGTTTATAACAACTTAAATATTTTCTTTTAAGAGTTTTAAATAAAATTCTCCAAAAAAATTGAAGACACACAAAAAAGATAAATAACATTGCACTGTTCATTATATTCTTGAGAACTTATTTTACGCAAAAATTTACAAAAATGACAAAAACAATGAAAAAACTGAACGAAAAATACAAAAAAGATGAAAGTCTGGCATAAGATGACAAAAATAAAGACAAGGATTATGTATCTACGTAAGTGTAACTAAAGAGAATAAGGGCGAAAAATCAACGAATCATTAATCAATCCTTTCATGATGTGACGCGGTGCGTGTCCTTTTATGTTACAAACGAAATGAAAAAAAAACACTCTCACACACAACCATAAAACATACAAAAACAAAAAAGTGTAAAAATTTATAAAATAACAAGGGAAACATACACACTCACTCTCTTTTGCTATACGAATCATACTCACACTTTTTTCATACGAAAGTCTTAAAATTTTCTAAATATTAAAAAAAGAAAATGGTAAAAGTAATATTGTATCTTAATGCATACAATCTAGAGTAAACGAAAACCGAATGTAGGAATAAAACAACCATCCCAGCCTGTCAACCAGCTATTCAGCTTGCCTGCCTGCCAGCCAACGAGTCAGCCATCCGGCAGTATAAGCAAAAACAAACATCTAAGGCTCAGGGATCAACTACAACGCAAAAGACCGTATTTAAGATGATGAAAAAGGGAACAAACATAAAAACGTGAAAGAAAAATGGCGACATTGTTTAACTGAGGATTTACTTCATACTTTATAATAATACAACAATGCTCTACTACTAACCAGTGTTGCCACTTTGGTTATTATTAACCAAAATTGGTTATTTTTATTTAGCATGTGTACATGTGAATTATTTTTTCGTTTTGGTTACTTTTTGCAAACAATTGAACTAAATGTTGTTTGCTTTTATTCCAAAAATAAAATTAAAAAAAAAAAAACTTCTTTTATCATAACAACACCGTAATATTATTTTATTTACACTAGTCAATCTAACACCGTGAATAATGAATCCTCTCTCTCCTTTTGGTGCTTCCATGAACTTAAAATCACTTTTTGGGTCTATTCTAACACGTCCGTCCTTCCTTTAATATATCTATTTTTAAGTAAAAAACTCGCGATACTTATATGAAAAAAAATTGGTGGGAATAGTCTACGTACTTAGTAGATTATGTCCTCCAAATTAAATTTTAAGTATAATTGCAACTTCTATATTGTATTGCATACAAAATTGTAATTACATCTAAACTCGTGCGACGAACAATAATCGCGATATATGAAAAGATGATGACCTTTGACTTCTACTATCTACCATGACTTTTAGTTCTTTATTTACATTTTCTAGATGATGTTGTATACTAGTTTTTATTTTCCGTCTTAAATTCTATATTTTGGTCAATTTGTCGGATAATTTGGATAGATTACGTTTACAAATATTGCTGAAGTTATGCTAACATCCGCTATATGGTATTATAACTTAAACCCAAATTTCGAACGAAATCTCCAAATCTGTGCATAAAATGATAAGAATTTTATAATTTAAAATTGTTTTCCAAAAAGTCATATGTGGAGTATTTTTAAATTGCGCTAAAACGCGTTAAAAACTCAGTTATTTTTTAAAATAAATATTAATTGCATTTGTTAACGAATCTGCGAAGAGACATATATTTATTGTTGAAAACACGTTAGAGTCGAAAAGAAACAAAATAGAAAAATGAAATATTTAGCCAAAATATTTTTTTGACCCAGTTTTATTCAGAAAATTACTATATTGCTTAAAAAAGCATCTATAGCGATGAAATTCATTATAAAAAGTTTTATTGGAAATGTATTTGTCAAAATTTATGAGGATCGGTATATAATTGAATCTATCCCTCATAAAAAGTCTCCTCTGAAAATGACTTTAAAGCTTATAATATACTGCAATATAGCAACAAAACACAACATAATCAAGTTTTAATGGAACTAAAATATCTCTGTCAGATTTTATGAGAATTGGTCCATAATTGACCATACGTCTCATATAAGATCTCGTAAAGAAAATTACTTTAACGCTCATAACTGTCTCCATAATAATAATTATAACATAGTTCCACTTCAGAAAATGAATTTGTTATTTTGATGTCCAAATGTAAACATAAAACAAATAAAAATAATTTTGTTTACTTTTTTCTTAATTTGGTTATTTTTTATTCGAATTTTTGTTAGAAAAAAATTTTGTTGTGGCAACACTGCTACTAACTGCCTATAGATGCATACGTTCACAGTAACGTATGAATGGGGATATTGTTCATCGCAGCTAAATAAATTTGGAAACAGACATTTGAAGAATATTTTCATTTTTATAAAATCTTTTCAATATGATAATAATTAACATAGAACTCTCGTTTTTGTAGGGTTTTACCACACCACTGAAATGGCTGCCAAAAGTTGTTTTTATAGTCACCGATTTTAAAGTTATGTTTTTTATTTGAAAGTAAACATTGTATTTTAACTTTATCACAGCGAACAAAGCGACCGAACATGAACTATCACAGAATTTATCATCATTTTAAATTTATTACGTTTTAAAAGAACTATTTTTTAAGAAAAAATCGCATAAAATGTTTGAATCTGGATAGATACTAAAATTAGTTTATCTGATAGCTAGAGCGACCAAATTATGAATTATCAACTTAAATATCGATATGAATATTTAGGGTAAAATCGGCGGCCTAGGATCCGTGGGCGTGGCAGTTTATATTCCAGTCAAATACCATTTCGTCTGTTTGAATCTGGATAGATACTAAAATTCGTTTATCTGATAATGTTTATACATGTAATTTTAATTTGATTTAGATAGTTTTGGGAGGGCTAAAGTTTGTCATTTTCTGTATCCATTTTTTATTTTTCTATGATTTTTTATATATGCTTTCAAAAATCCAGTTGGTTTCGAATTTCATTGCAAACAACAAAAAGGAGCTATCTGAAGTTCTTTGGATAATTTTTGCTAGAACCAATAAGTGAAAAGTTACACTTATTTGAATACATCCCTGTATGACCAAAATATCTAACTTTGACCTACTATCCAATAGTACTAAACTTTTACCAAAATCGGAAGACATCGGTTTTAAAAGTTGGGTCACTTGACACGAAATTACATACTTTTGCGGTACTACTACTAATATTTGGATGTGTTGCAGACGGAATGGCAAAATTAATCTTCTTTAATGATACCAGAAAAAAAAAATAATTTTCTACTATAATTTGTGATACATTAATTTGGTCTATTTCCCTATTCCGGTATTCGGTTGACAAAAACTGGCTCTACTTGTTGAACATTTCACATAAAATTTATTTAAATTGTATTTCTAAATTATAACGGGGTTTTATATAACTGTCAGTATGAAGCAATTTTTAGTTCAACATTTAAAAGACTTTAAAAGACTAATCTCTATTCAAAACAAATTTAGAATATTATCATTTTAAGGAAATTATACTTTAAAGGTCCTGCAAGTAATAAGATAAATACGATGTACTAAAACCGCGTTGATTAGATGACATACGGATGGTTTTCGGATAAATGCCTGCTGCCTTCTTTTTTACCCCGGCATTTTGACTACTCTCAAACAAAATGTCAACGTAACTGACAAGGGAACGAAAAATAACGACAAACTAAATTTGGTAACATTTACACATAAACACACATACACTGAAATAAAACAAATCTTACATACATAAATATATGTGAAAAAGGAATACTTATTTAAATAAATTAAATTTATATAAGCGAGTACTACACATTATGTACATAAGATACTAAATGAATCTTTGAAAGGCTGATGGTATGATAACAACATGATGGTACATAATGAGAAGTAACATTCTTCTTGTTCTTCCATAATGAAAGACGACCACGACAACATCGCTCCATACTACAACCACCACTACTCATTTGTTTATGCAGAAGCCATTGATTTTATTTGAAGTTGAAATGTACCATTTAACACCCATTGTGGGAAAAAAATTTAATAAAAAATAAACAATTTAAAAAATTCATGTTATTTTTTCAAAATACATATTTATGATTTTTCTATAAAATGTGTGTTTATCATTTAAATCTTCATTCTATATTCTTGACATTTGATTTGAATCCTCATGTCACTAAATGCGTCTATCATAAGAAGATAATATAGCAAAATGTTTGAATTGTGGGAGAAAAAAACAGAGGAATAAAAAAAGTGAAACCATTTATTTTTGTTATTATAAATTTAAAAAAATATATATAATATTCAAATTGGCATATTTATACCAAAATGCATAATTTATAAGGGACATAACGTTGTCAGCCAATATAACTTTTTTTTTTTTGAAAACACTTCAAGATTTTAGATTTGGTTGAAGTTAAAGATGAGTTAAGATCTTAACTAAACTCATCTTTGTTTTGGGAATGTGTATATGTATATCAAAGTCCATCTATTACTATTATAGGTTGATGTTCGAGAGAATGCGTGACAATATCAACCGGTCCTGCAATAGTAGAATGGATTGCAAAATATCAAAGACCTCATGGCCAACACCTTATGTGAGGGCTAACATGATACTTATAAGACTGGATAGACGAAGTCTTAGGATTCTTATAGAACGATTGCAGGTTCTGCGAAGATATATTGGAAGAAGTGACGATATAATTTTTCTCTAAATGTTCACATGAATGTCAAAGTTCTTCTCGTAAAATTTGATGATTCTAGCTGTAATAATTCCTAAGGTTTGTTTGGTATTGCAAATGAGCAATATCGGTCCACGATTTCGAATTGCCCCCATACAAGCGGCCCCCCGAAAAACAGCTTTTACAGTCATAACAGTTTTAAAAATACAAATATAGCGATGAGATTCGACATAAATAAGTTACATGTAAGCGAAAATCTCTCTACCAAATTAATATCAACCTAATGTTTATAAAGATTATTCCATTGGCTGTATACGATTTGATGGTGGGTATATAAGATTCGGTATAGTCGAATATAACTCTCTTTTCTACTGATTTTACCTTATTATAGTTCTATTATGAATCCCAGTTGAGGTTCCTTCGGGAACCACATAGTGGCTATGGTTTAAACCTAAAATCGCAGAAAGGGTGTTAAAAGATCGATACACGATTAAATATATAATTTTCGGGATAATTTTCTGTTACAGCTCCTAAAAACCACAGAGCAAGCTGTGGATTTGAGCTGATAATTTAACGATTGGGTGTCTGATGGATTTGAAGGATTCTAATTTGGATCCGAGGTTATACGGATGAAGTGAAGGAAGAAATGTGTGGAACTAAAGTTTGGCGAAACGGAGTAAGATGGTACAAGGTGGTTATCACCCTAATATTTAATTTATGGGTGATTTTCCTCATGGTTGAGTTTGTTGATTTTTACTCGTTACTCTAGATAGTTCGAGCAAAGCAATACTTTAGCAAGTGATTAGATAACTAGAGCAAAGTACACGTATACTGGTTCGGAATGTAAGCTATACAATGGGGCGGTGGTGAGTTGTTCCAAAAGCTGACCCCTGAAATAAGGGCGTTAAAGCATGTGTTCACGTGGAGCAGTTTGACATTTATGTTGATTCTAATACATAAAACATACAGTACTTTTCGCTTATAGTAACAACCTTTAAATGCACACAAATTGAGGACTATATCGCTAAAGTGATTATAAAAAAATGTTATATATGCCACAATGTGTTTATAAAGATAATCTTATATATACATTTCTTGTGAATATAAACAAATAAAAAGTAAGAGTGTTATATTCGCCCATGCCGAATCATATATATCTACCATCAAATCATTGCCGAAAAAGAAACCGATAGTGCGGGTAGGATCCTCATCAAATTTAATTGAAAAATTTCAGTCCCTATAAAACAACTGTAATTTGTACGAACTTTTTGAGGCATTGTTAAGCGTTGAAGTCATTTTCTGAAGTTAGTCCGATCTTCAATAACTTTATTACATATTTACATTATGTTTCGTAAGTAAGTTATAATGAGAGTTAAATTAATTTTCTAAAGTGGTCCTTAAATGAGGGTAGGATTAGTTATCGATCCACCTTCATCAAAATCGGTAGAAAGATTCAGTTCCCATAGAACTTGTTCATGTCGAATTTCATCGCTATTTTGTGGCAGTAATGAGTTTTAAAATCATTTTCTGAAGGAGACCTTATATGGGGGGTAGAGTCAATTATGTATCGATCTTTATAAAATTTCTCGCATTTTTGAGCCAGTAATAAGCGTTAAAGTCATTTTCTGAAGGGCACTTTATATGGGTTAGGATCAATTATGGATCGATCCACATTAAATTCGGTACAGAGATTTTGGCTTGCAAGAAACTTGTTTATGTCAAATTTCATCGCTATACTCATGTTTTTATTGAAGAGCTCCCTATATAAGGGGTGGGGTCAGTTATCGACCAATCCTCTATCTTCTGCCGTTCGGCCTCTATCATGCTTTTAACAGACAGACAGGCGGACGATCAGACATTGCTAAATCGTTTTAGAATTTAATAAGGACAGAGAATATATCGTCACTTAAAACGCAAATTGCTCTAAATAACCAAAAATTCAAAATCGATTTTATTGTTGATTCTGATGTATTGCATCAAAACAAATGTCCACATAAAATTGACTCCTCCGACCAAAATTAGCGATTTTATTGACAAAAAAGGCCCTATCTACAAAAACATTTAAATATTTTTATATACGACATTGTTAGCTATAATAAAAACTGATGCGTTTCACCACAAAAAATTTGTTTATTTACTAGAAATAAATCGTGTCGATAGAAACAAACTTTTCAATTAAAATAGTTTTGCTTCTCCTGTAAAAATAAAAAAATGTTAGATAGGGCCGTTGGTGTTTTAGGTGACTTTCGTGGGTTTATGACCAATATTTCCACCATCTGTTTTGATGGTGGGTATAAAAATTCATGTTTATTAAAGAAATAAACCTAACCTAAGAAATAAATATTATTTTCATAAATTTATTACATTAAAGAAATATTGTTTTTTTATTATTAAAATATCATCAATTTTAGACTTTTTTAGGTTGAAGATGTTGGTTGAAGTTGTATCTTTTATTATTATTTTTTTTTCAAACAAAAAATTTTAATTATATCTTTCTCTAAGCAAAAATGTCTACTGCATTTAAAATTTCTTTAATCGAAAATTGTTTTTCTTCAACAAAAACTTCTTCATTTAATTCACGATAATTTAAAAAAAAATATTTGACAATATCGTGAAATTTTTTCATATAACATGACTTTTAATAGCCACGGATAGATGGTATATATTTGAAAAGTGCTTATATCAAAAAGTGGACTATAAAGTAATCTTTTTATATGAAGTTGATCGACAGAGACATTTAAATCTAATACTGTATGTGTATTGCTATAAAACAAATGTCTACAAAAAAATGGATTCCTCCGACCAAAGTAAGAGATTTTATTGACAAAAACAAAATATCGCGCTGGTAGAAACAATCTATATAATTTAAATAGTTTTTTGCTTATCATGTGAAATTTTAAAAAATGTTAAATAGGGCCTTTTTTACAATTTATTACATGAACACAATATTATGTGGCAAGTCGTTTTAATTTATAGCAACTGAGTTTAAATTTTTAATTTTTTTTTAAGAAATGATAGGGCGGCGCACTGCTTGCCAAAACTTGGCCGGCTCCTTAGACATCCTTTAATTTCTAGACTAAGCATAAACTTTGGTCTCGTACTTCGTTATCAATTTCTGGTGAGATATTTCTGCTTTCCTTTAATTTCTGGTCTAAACATTAACTTTGGGGCTTCATAATCAATTTCTGGTGGGATATTGCACGGGCAATTGATTCTGGAGCTTTATTATTCAGCGTTCTTATTGCATCCTCAACTGCGTGAAAATAGTATTTCTGAAGCAATGCGATTGCCAAAGTCTGTGATGTATGTTCCATACCATTACCTTGCCTCATACAGAACTCTATGGTGTATTAATTATATTTTTTTATTTATATAAAAATCTTGATATGAATAGTGGAGCAAATAAATACTTTTAGTCATATTAACAATGAAATATTTATTTTTGCTTTATAAATCTCAATATTAATATAAATATAATTTTTGCCATCAGTTTTATAAGCCACAACCGTTGTGTTTTTACTGTAATTGATATAGGAATAACAGAATTTAATTTTCTCCATTTCAAATGAACAGTAAATGTTAAAAAACCGTTTACCTTTTTTTGTCACCCATCCAATGTTGGCTAAATTTTATGAACATCATCAATATCACGTCAATAGCATTAAAAAGGAAGGATGTCTTTGAAGAAAGATTCTTAACATGCACATGTCAAAAGACCTACACCAATGTCCGAATGAATATTTTGTACGTTAGTATGTTTGTTAATGTCATTCATACGTACGATGAGTACGAGCATGAACATCCAACATCATTAATTATCTTCAAAACTAAAACATAAAAACGAAATGTTTGGCATTTTCATATCATTTGTTGTTTAGAAAAATTTTAGTTTTTTGTCTAATTTTTCTCGACATAAAAAAAGAAATTCTGATATTTATTTTTTGTAAATTTTCTTTAAATTTAA
Organism: Lucilia cuprina; assembly: GCF_022045245.1. Classification (NCBI taxonomy): domain Eukaryota; kingdom Metazoa; phylum Arthropoda; class Insecta; order Diptera; family Calliphoridae; genus Lucilia; species Lucilia cuprina. The sequence goes on along the minus strand of NC_060952.1, from coordinate 44,910,042 downwards.
ATTTTGTTTCAGACATGTGTTGAGTTTGTATGGATAAATGCGATTATAAAAGAATATAGAAGATTGTCTCCCTTTTTAATTTTGTCACATTAACAGTGTGGTTGTTTGATTATTCTTTTCTGCACTTTGGGCAAAGTATTGTTGTAAGTGTGTAATTTACTAGTACTTACCATTAATTTAAAATGAAAAAGGTTTGTTACAATTATTTGCTCTACATTTGATAAGATGTATATGTCCAGATGCCCATTTTGATTTTGTATGTTATTTAGTATTGTTCGTATTGTATTGCAAAGAATTGATATGTCAAGTTTTGAGTTTAATGCTTCAATTTTTCTTTCAAATTAAGATGTTTTTCGAAACAAAAATTGTTGAAATATAATCGTTTGTTTTAATAGATTTTATGTATGTATATCTTCATTTTTAGCATATTTAAAAATTTTATTATTAACTATCATTATGTCAAGAAAATTTTAAAATATATAGATATATAAATTCTATTTAAAAACCTGGTTTACTATAAAAGAATATTAGTTGTAGTAATTAGAAAACAGTATATTCAACAAATTTTATATAATTGCAACTGAAAGAACAAAACTGTAATAGAAATAAGTTTCGCTTAACTATTAATTCGGTCAATCTATCCAACTTGAGCTTTAGAAACGGTTATTTTAATTATGTTATTTAGCCAGATCGAATTTAATTTATAATTAATTGCTTCAACTACAAATATCAGTACTTGTAATCGAAATTTTGTTTACATCTCTTTTAATGTCAAAAAATTATAATTAGTTTTGGTAACCAATTAATTCAAATAAAAGTTTCTATACTTTTTTATCTTAATAAAATAAAGAATAATTCATTATTTCCAACCAAAAAATTCGATACTTATTATAATAAATTCGATATTTCGAACCGAATTCAATATACAAATAATTAAGTTTACTTGACATTTAAAAATTATTTAGTACTGAAATAAAATGGAAATAAAAAACAAGTATGAATTTATAGTCGGAATGTTAAAGTCAGTATGTTAAAATTGTGGATTTTTTTATATAAAGCATTTAATTTATTTTCTTGTGAAATTTTTTAATTTATTGTTGACAAAAACAGAAATTTCTACAAGAGGGCTCATAGGGGAGAAGGGGTAAATATAGGCCTATCCTTATAAATTTTGGTAAATGAATTTACGTCTACTTCAAAGTCATTTATGTAGATTTTGATAGTTTTATTAGTAATTATAAGTTAGTTTTGACCTTCAAGTCATTTTCAGAAGGGGAGTTTGTATGGGGGCTAGGGTCAAATGAGGCCCGATCTCTATAAAAATTAATATTGTTATTTATTATTCTATAAAACTAATTTTTGTTGACATTATAAAACATTTAACGTAATTGTGAGCCTAAAGGCCCGATCCGGGAGGTACGATTGTATGGGGAATAGGAGACATAATGGACCGATTTCAACCATTTTCAATATTTTTGGGTGTTACAAACTTCAGCACAAATGCATAATACCCTCCCCACTATAGTGGTGTAGGGTATAATGAACAAAAATTTAGAAACAAAATTAAAATTTACAAATAAATTGAAGAGTTGCAGATTTTTACAAACAATCGTAAGTAAATGAAATTTTTTCTACCTAAAAAAATATAAAAAAAGTACATTTAATTCCAGGAAGCTGTTTATCCATACATACAAGGATTTTTCAAAAATTTATAATATCAAATTTTATACTAATACTATGTCATAGAAGCTTCCAATATCAAGATATCCTCAGCAACTAAATAAATTTCTCATTATGTACATATTTATATTATTTAAACATATATTTTGAATCGTAGAAATACCATATTAAAAGTCAACCGAAAAACCCACATCAAAGCCCTCCTATATTGCGCAGAAACCATATAAAAAATGTACTACTGCTCCTCAAAAAGCCGATCCTACAATGAATCTTAGGCGAATTCTAAAACCAAAGACGCTGTAAAGAAAGCTGACAAGAAGCCCCAATCAATATTGACCAAACATTCGCAAAGCCTTGTGCTGCTGATAAGGGCAGGTCAAAAGTGCAAAAGTACGTAGGTTTACATTTAAAATTAATGTAAAAATAAATTATAGCTATTAGGAAATAAACTATTTTTTAAATAAATATGAATCAATACGTGTATGTTTATTGGTTGCTAATATTGGTATTTACGTCACCACAACCGAATTGTTTTTTTTAAATAAGTAATTATGACAACTACATACTCAATGACATCAATCGATAATTCGGTCGTAACAACTTACATGTGTTCTAAAAACATAGTATTCACAAATGAAATATTCGGTAATTACAACCATTTCATGTGATAGTCATCGTAACCGACCAAATTCGGTTGCGACAACGAATCTGTTTTCTCTCTGTAGTTTATAAAATTTCAATATTAACTCAATTTTAATTGTGAAGCTTTAAGCAAAACTTTGTTTGAACACTTACGAGTACTATAAAAGAAATATGGCGTTACCCGTTGAGATTTCGAAAATTTTGTGTCAATCATAATTAGTAACAACAGACGTACAAATTTTTTTATTAAACAATAGAAACCAAAAGCAGACAACAAATATATATATACATAAAAATCAGCCTAAATGTTATGTTGCTGTGGATAAATAAAACTCAGTCAGCATCTTCCATGATTGTAGCGAAGCGAGTAAATAGCAAAAATACATCTCTACTAGCCATCAAATAATTTTGGAAGAAACACGTCGAAATCTAAGTACACATGTATTTACATCATTCATATATACATATGTATCATACATCTGTAAGTGTGTATTCGTTTGTATATAGGTACCCAGCAGTTCGACGGGACAGTCCCGAACTGACCACTTAACCTACCACTTGTGGTGGCCCCTAGCCATCTGACTACCCAGGTGACCGACCATTTTAAAATGGGCTTGTCCTACGAGGAAGTCAATCGTAACTCTACACCCTACAAAGAGACAGTAAAAAGACGATTGCCTCCGCTCTCGCTTACAAAGGGGGCACTAAAGTGACGACTGTCTTTATTCTCGTTTGCAAAGAGTTTATTTGTGACGAAAGACCAAAAACATACGAATTAGAGTCAACCAGGTGGTAAGATATTAATGGAACTAAAATTTAAAAATTTCAAGTATCTACTCTCTAGAATACTATGGGACAATAATTTGACGATTGACCAGAAAGATATAAATTTGAGTCCACCAGATGGTGGCATATTAGTAGAAAGTAATAATCATTTCTCCAAAAGAGGGGTAAAATAACTACTTTCGGAAGTACAAAAAAAAAACAACTTTTAAGAGTATAATCTCTAGGTTACTTGAGGGCGGTAAAGAGACTACTGTCTCCGCTCCCGCGTACAAAGAGGAAACTAAAGTGACGACTCTCTCCATTCTCGATTACAAAGGGTACATTCGTGACGAATGACCCAAAACATACGAATTACAGTCATCCAAGTGGTTAACTATTAGTGGAAATTACATTCTTTTTCGTATGCATTGAATCTTTGTCGAACTGCTGGGTAATACAAAATATTATAAAATCACACTTGGGAAAATAAGAATTAAAATGTTCCGAATTAGATTGAAGAAAGTAATGAAAATAATTCTATATATGAATATTATCATAATCTGTGTTGCTTTAGGTAAAAAGAATACATATTTATACCCTTCACCTTCGTGAGAAGGGTATATATATAAGTTTGTCATTCCGTTTGTAATTTCTATAATATAATTTTTCGACCCTATAAAGTATATATATTCTGGATCCTTATAGATAGCGGAGTCGATTAAGCGATGTACGTCTGTCTGTCTGTCTACTGAAATCAGTTTTTAGAGGTCCCCAGATATCGGCGAGATCCGAATTTTCAATAATTTTCAATACATGCTTTCGAGAAGATCGAGAAGATCTGAAAATTTCATCAAAAAAAGCCACATTTTTTTCATGCTTTGTTAAAAAAGCAACAACAACACTGTAAATTGGATAAAGATGTACATGTGCGTGTTTACACACAGAAAAAGATCGATTGGAAATCGGTTAGCATGATAAATATTTAGTTAAATTAATTAAAATTCTATCGCTGTTATTAAAAATCTGTAAAATTAACCAATTTCTATATTCAGTACTAAAAAAACATAATTATAAACGAATTGTGTTAACAATTTCCATATCAGTAATTTGAACTGAATTGTATCGGTTATTAATTATTTTTGTGAATTCAGTAAAAGAAGCCGATTTTTATTTAGAATTGAAACGTCAAAACATCAAATATTAGTCGTTGCAACTGAAAAATAGTAGAGAGTAAAAAATATTGGGCATGCAACCAATTATTAATGGAAACAATTATTTAAAATTAAATGATGATTAAAGGAACCAATTTCGATGTTCACAACCAATAAGTTGGTAATTTTAGATGACGTACATAAAAATAAATAAAATAAAATGAATTTATATTTAATAAAATGAAAAATTACATTTGAGGATAAATAAATACGGAAAGATCGGATATAAAGGGTAATGTTAAATATGTTTTATATCTCCTAATCTATTTTGTGTTATTTTCTATTAGTTTTCTTTATTTTATAGCTGCGGAAAGGTAGTACTCCTTTGGACATGTTAGACATGTTAGGATCAAATAATATATATACGTTTTGTAAGTTTATACAGATTCATATTTTATTCTAAATATTTTATATAAAATGAAATATATTTTAAAAATACACATAATCCACAAATTGGGTTTTAATAAATTATTATTTATTAGTTGTAAATACCAATAATTTCAATCCTGATTACCGAATAATAATCAAAAATAGTTGTGTACTCCATATGTTCAATAAGAGTAACCGAATTTTACAATAATTACAATCGAACAAAGGCATAGTTGTGAGAACCGACTGAATTCGATTGGAAACAAATTCGATTATTACAGCGAATCTGTTTTCTCTGTGTAGATGTATTTGGTTTTGTTCAGCTGTGTTTTTATACCCTACACCACTTTAGTGGGGAGGGTATATTGGGTTTGTGCTGATGTTTGTAACGCACAATAATATTGGTCCTATACCCACCTTAAAGTATACCAATCGGCTTAGAATCATTTTCTGAGTCGATTTAGCGATGTCCGTCCGTCTGTCCGTCCATGTAAACCTTGTAATCAAACTACAGGTCGCAATTTTTAAGATAATTCAATGAAATTTGGTACATAATCTTATATTGTCCCAGGGACGAAGCTTATTGAAAATAGTTAAGATCGGTCTATTATTTCACCTAGCCCCCATACAACTGAACCCCCGAATAGGGCTTGTAAATCTTGTAATCAAACTACAGATCGCAATTTTGGAGATAATTCAATGAAATTTGGCACATGATCTTTTATGGTATCGTAGACGAAACCTATTGAAAATGGTTAACATCGGTCCATTATTTCACCTAGCCCCCATACAACTGAACCCCTCGAATAGGGCTTTTAAAACTTGTAATCAAACTACAGGTCGCAATTTTGAAAATAATTCAATAAAATTTGGCACTCGATCTTCTATTGTACCAGAGACGAAGCCTGTTGCAAATGGTTTACATCGGTCCATTATTTAACCTAGCCCCCATACACCTGAACCCGCCGAATAGGGCATTTTAGTCCATAATTGTGTTTAATACACTCGTATCTGGACAAAAACCTGACAAACCAAGTTTTATACTAGCCTTGATGATTTAGAAACGATAAAGTTTAATAATTGCTCAAATTTTATATTTAACATTAAATATATTTTTTTTTACAGACATCGAATATGTGAAATAACATATTTACTCTCCCTTGGAATAAGGCGTGGCGTGAGGGCTTAAGTACTTCTTAACTTTTAAAATATTTAATTAAAAACTTAGAAGAAAACTAATTATTCCGCGAAATACACTGTGGTGTAGGGTATTATATGTTCGGGCTTGACCGACTATAACATTCTTACTTGTTTTTTTTTTTTGTATGTTTGGATGCTGTTCTGTTCTCACGAAGGTAAGTGGGTATAACAAGAACAAGGAGATAAAGCAATAATATGTTGGTAATACAGCTAAAATTTGTTTGAGGGTGGTAATACAGTACAACGGTTAATATTTCTTTCTGCTACATTTTATATTTGTTTGTGTGTATGTTACGTGTGACATGTGAAGGGTATATAAGATTCGGCACAGCCGAATATAGAAATATTAGTTGTTTTCATTTTATTTATTATTTTCTGAATCTTTCTGATCTAATAATAGCAATTCAAACAACAAGAGAATTTGATCTCCTCACATATTATGGGGACATTGAGATCTCTAATGCGAATTGTAAAAAATTATGGGAATTTTAAAAAAGGTGAATCAACGACATAAACTGCTAAACAAGTATAATACACGGTACTATGTTAATTCTTGATATACAAGCTTATTTACATTATCCGGTAAATATTTTCAATTAGTTGACATTTATAGCGCTGTATATGAGCGGAAAATTTCTTGGATGATATTTTTATGCACCTAACGATCCATTATTTGTTTAATTTTTTAATTTTTCAAAATCTTCCATTATTTCTTTACTATTATTTACATGGAGTATATATTAAGATTCATTTTGTTTCTAAAATTGCAAATAAATGCATTTCCGAGAGCAATGTTCAAAAATAATAGGTCGTGTTTAAATTTTTTCCAATACTATGCATAAAAAACCCAGTAATGGGTCTTATGTTATTTCTTATGTCTAAAACTCACATGGGCACACAGCAGTATAATTTTACTGCTTTACAGTATCCAGTACGTATATTTTTACTGGTTATTTAACAAATTTTCAGTAAATTTTTACTGATTTCTGAAAAAATTACATTATACTGAATACTGACAAATTTTGCAGTAAAAAGTAAAAAATACTGGTAATGCAAATCTAACTGAATACTGAAGTTTTTTTCATAATCAGTAAAAATTGCAACCAAAATGCATTATTAGTAAAAAATAATATATTTAACTAAAATTCTCATACAACTATTATCATGTTGATATCTTTTACTATATAGCTTCCAGCTTCGACCGACAAAATTATATAATATTTGACCTCTTATATACATAAATTTGTACATAGCTAAGTTCTTGTCTACTGAAAAGATTTACAATCGCAAAAAGTAAAATTAATCTCACTATAGCTACTTGTGATGATAAATATGTATTATATTCAAAAATATGTTGAAAATAGAAATTTCAGTTAATGTTAAGATTGTACGGAATACTGTAAACACATTTTCAGTAATCAGTAAAATACTGCATTAAAGTATTTGGTTTTCTGTTACTGACAAAACTTTGGTATTATCTTAACGAAACTGGTGAGAACTTGTCAGAAATTCAGAATATAGTTCTGTATATTTTACTTTGTATTCCTGCATGACATCGGAGATATATTGAAACAATAATAGGTTAAAAAATTCATTTGAAAAATTTAGCTATTCCCTTAAAACCGAATCCTAAAATCGTCCTTCCAATTAGACCTTAGGGGACAATTTTTGATTCCATATCTTGAAACTATTGTTTTCCATAAGTTTTCTCTGGGGTTGATATATGGTGAATAGGCAGGCCATTTTAATAAGGTATAATTTTCGAATCTAGCCACTCGTTTGCAACTCGAAAGTTGGCTTTTAGGGCCATTGTCGATTTAAAATCTCCAAACTACGGGCCTAGTTTCCACTGGTGAGGAATACTTTATGTTTTTTAATGGATCTCTACATTATACCATATATAGTATCTTTTTATAATTGAATTCGACCAATACCTTGGCCTAAAAATAGTTCTATACTATTTTTAGTTTGTGCTGATGTTTGTAATACACAATAATATTGATCCTATACCCACCTTAAAGTGAACCAATTGGCTCAGAATCATTTTCTGAGTCGATTTAGCTATGTCCGTCCGTCCATGTAAACCTTGTAATCACACTACAGGTCGCAATTTTGAAGATAATTCAATGAAATTTGGTACATGACCTTCTATTGTCTAAGGGACGAAGCCTATTGAAAATGGTTAACATCGGTCCATTATTTCACCTAGCCCAATACAACAGATCCCCCGAATAGGGCTTTAAAACTTTGTAATCAAACTACAGATCGCAATTTTAGAGATAATTAAATGAAATTTGGCACATGATCGTCTGTTGAAAATGGTAAGGATCGGTCCATTATTTCACCTAGCCCGAATACAACTGAACCTGCCGAATAAGGCTTTTAAGTTCATAATTATGTTTAATATACTCATATCTCGACAAAAAGCTGCAAAAACTAAGTTCTATACTAGAAAATTCATAATAATTATTAATAACATATTTTAACCATTTCTGAAATATTTGAAAAAGTTTCCATTGTTTTGTCAACCACTGTATATAAAAGTTATATTCAAATTTTTTATATATCCATATGATGGGCTTATTGCAGTAACTCGATAAGTCAGCAACCATCAGAATTTGATTTTATCTTACTTTATAGGAAGCTTAAACGATTTTAACATACTATGGTAAAAAGGAAACATAAGGGTGATCTCCCTTTTTCAATTTAAACAATTTGTAAAAATATATTTCATAAAATCGATATGACACATATATTTTTTAAACTTTCTAAGAAATCCCTTCATAATGATAGAGATAAAAGTGGAATATATATTATTTTTTATGTTGCTGTGATAAAACAAGGTAAGACAATTAAATTATGAAAAAAATTAAAAAATCATATTGAAAATAAAGTTTATATATTTTTTCTTGCAAGAACATATTAAGCCACTTTTAAAATGTACTAGATCTTGTTTTTACCCTTCACTTTCGTGAGAAGGGTATATATAAGTTTGTCATTCCGTTTGTAATTTCTATAATATAATTTTCCGACCCTATTAAGTATATATTCTGGATCCTTATAGATAGCGGAGTCGTTTAAGCCATGTCCGTCTGTCTGTTGAAATCAGTTTTTAGAGGACCTGAGATATTGGCGAGATCCGAATCTTCAATAATTCTGTTAGACATGCTTTCGAGAAGGTCACTATTTAAAATCAGCAAAATCGGTCGGTAAACAAACGGAGATATGAGCAAAAATCCGAGACAACCTCTGAAAATTTTATCAAAAAATTTCATATTTTTTTCATGCTTTGGTAAATAAGCAACAACAACACTGGTTTTATTCAGCTGTGTGTTTTTGTTTTGTGAATTTTCTTCGTATATTTGGATGTAGGTTGGTTTTATTGCGTTGTTTATTTTGTTTTGTTTTTCTGTGTTTTTCGTTATGTATGATTAGTTAGATGTCTGTTGGTTTTGATGCCTTGCGTATTTTGTTTATTATTTCGTTAAGCGTTGTTGTTGTTCATTTTGTTTTGCTTTTGGTGTAATAATAATGTAGTAGGGAAAAAATTTATAAAACTAATATGTTTAAAATACACTATGGTGAAGAGTATATAAGATTCGGCACAGCCGAATATAGCACTCTTACTTGTTTTTTTAATGAAAACTTTCAATTATTGTTGAAAAACTAACAAATTTGTAAAGAATGTATATTTTTTATTTTCCTGATTATGATGGTTTGATATAAGAAATTAAACTCAGTGTGTTTTATATTTTAAAATAAAAAAAACACTTATTTTTGAACAACCCTTTATATACGCCACACACAGGCACTCTAAAGCTTTTGTGAAACATTGAATTTAAAAATATTAAGCAATTCGATTTGTTTTCAGTTTTTTTTTTTTTTTTTGTTATAGGCCGTCTTAATGTAACAATTTGCGGTTAATTAAATTTAAAAATATCCAAATGATTATCAATCTCTGAATAAGTAAAATAAACGAAACGCATCACTGAGATTTTAATAATGTTAAGCTGGGCATAAAACTAAAAAAGCACATAAAAACGAAACACGTTTCTATAAAAAATTTTTTTTCTGTTAGAGAAAATTAGACACTTTATTTTGTTCCAAAAGACAAGCAACACCAAACCAGGCAGATATTCAGCACAGATATATTTACTACAATAAGATTTATACTGGCAGTAGATAGATGGAGCAGATGGAAGAGACCATCATCCATGTATTGGACTTCTGATGTTGTCTGTATGTTTGTAAGAATGTACTCAAATAGTCAATATGTGAGTGTGTATTTCATGATTGAAATAATGATTAATGAATTTAACTGCCAAAAAAATTCAATTCGAATTTAGTGCGCTCACAGCTTAAAACATAACGAACAACAAAAAAATAATCGAATTACAAAAACTACTACTATGTATCTGTTGTGATGGGTATGAGTATAGTTTTTGTTGTAAGTGTCGTTGTTGTTCCCTGCAGTAGAGATGAGGATTATACACATGATTTTAAATTTGAAAGGCGGCCTACAGGGCTACAACCTCCATATAGTATATATTAACAAAAATATACAAACAGAATATAAAACATCCCAATATTTATGTATCATATATGTATATATGCATTGCGATATTTATATATGTACGTTAAAGTAAATTGCATTTTTATGCAGTTGCTTACATTCTGGTGGTATGTGGCATGAATTTAGTTCATGCAACACAAAATCCTGCAGTGTATATAAAACAACATGCTCGATAAATTTATATTGAATAAAAATATGGCAGATTTCAAATGTTTTTTAACATACAAAAATCATTTGCAGATACGCTTAAATTAAAATTTTTACCTCTAAAAACAGTAAGACAAATTAAATATTCATTGGTGTTCAAAAATCTAGTAGAAGAAACAAATTGAATAGAAACCACCACTTTAAATCTATTAAATTTAATTATAGTGTCCAAATGAACAGTTTAAGTTTTACAATTTAGTTAATTTGTAATAATTATCTTTTACAAAATCTCCCCGAATATGAAAAAAAAAACAACCTAAAATGAAAACAAATAATTTATATCATTTCATTTTAGCTATCTTCGTGTTTGGCCTGGGGAAATATTTAACTCTTCTCGCTTAAATTGTGATTTAAATCATGCAAGCATACAAACAGTGTTGTTAACACATTATTATCCTCAAAATATGAAATGTTTTTATACATATATTTAGAGATATTTATGATATTAAGAATAGGCTTAAGTACAGTGTGGGGCAGATCGTTGCCCCATCTGGAAGCGTTGAACCGCTTCCAGATGTTTGAGGCAGATGTTTGCGTTAAAGTTTATTTCTCGACTGAAATCGTGCAGTCGAGAATCCTATTTGGTTGTTAATGAGTTCAAATTTATTAAAGAAAATTCCCGAAACAGCTTTCGTTAATTGTAGAATTCAAAACATTGTTAGGCAAATTGGAGTTTGTAACTTTTTATAACCTATGATAGGTTACAAACCTTAGTTTTCTGCCAAACATAAAAATTAAAATTACTTGTTAACTAATTTAATATTTTCATAATGTCCGAATATCATCATCCGAAAGAGAAGTTGCAATTCTGTAAATAGTTATCATATAACTACTAATTCATTGGTGCTCTAAAAACTAATTCTATCGGAGCACTTACACTGTGTATTCGTCAATGAAACGAATATATACCAAAGGATTCCAGCAGTTCGTTCGGACAGTCCCGAACAACCTATTTAACCTACCGGTTAGGGTTACCAGGTTTTATATGCGCTTGTCCTAGAATGAAGTCAATGGACACCTCATAGCTTACGAAGATACAAACAAAAAGCTTATGATTATCTTCACCTATGTTTACAAAGAGTACATCCGTGACGAAAGACGAATTTGAACCAACCAGGTGGAAGTTACTCTTTTTTAACGGATGGGATCGTACAAAATTTAAAAATTAAACGCTCCATCATAAGAACCATATGATATATAATAATTAAAAATCGCACAAATGTTAACACTGAATTTTGTATACACCTTAAATCCAAGAAAGTCAATGATTTGTAATGAATACCTGTTCGCTTCCTTTAGAAAAACTGTAACCCTAAATACCTAAAGATATTCAAACAAATTAGAGCCTAAAGGGTTCTAAAGATTTGTTTTTCTTCTTTTTTCATTTACAAACTTGGTCTTCTGTTATTTGTTTCTTTGTGGGTCTTTCATAGTTAATGGTGTCCATTCGTCGTTGGAATTATCATTTTAATTTTAATGAGTCAAAGTGAAAATTTTGTTAAACATTTTCCATCAAAACATCACTTAAGGCTAAAATTTAACATAATATGACAGATAATATTGTGTGTTGTTTTTTTCTCTTGTTGGACTTGGATTCAAATGATAAATGAAAAACGTTTTTGTTTTCTATTTTTCTTTGGAAATTATTTAGTTGAACCATTTTTAATTTGTTAGAGAGTTATTTTGTTTTTAGTTTCTGTTTATGGAATTATGGTGTTTTTTTGACCAGCTATCAATCCATCGTTAAGTTTTTATGTTGTATTTTGGTTAAGTTTTGTGTAAATTATCTTTAAATACTTAAGATTATCGTTAATTATGAAGAAGTCTTTTCGTTACCCTACATTATGGTGGCATACACATATGATTTTTTCATCTATTGAAAAAATACAATTATATTGCATACAGAGGACCTATACGCCTTGTTATTTAAGTATGAATTTGATTAAATAAATGTGTAGTATACAATTTTAGAAACTTTTGTAAATTGAACATTGACAAGTTTTTAGTCTGGCCTAAAGTAGTTGGAGGAGTAACTATAGATGTTTTGGTGGCTGGTAAGTAAAATTCGTTGCAAATGAATATAACGATAAACATTGATTTCTGTAGATTATTTAATATTTTATGTCCAATTTTGGTTCATTTTCAATTTAAAGTAACATAAATAATCGTTAAAGTAGTCTTAAAATATATAATTATGCATAAATTCTAAAACAATGATCGATGATGTTTCTGGACAAAAAATAACAAAACAAAACATAACGAAAAATGTTTTTCAAGTTTTTTGCCTTTACATACAGATACTATAGTGAAATATGTATATACATTTATACATAAACATTTGTATATATACTCTAAAATATAATTACATACACATAAACTCTTACCAATTTTAGTTTAACAATTTTAAAAATATTATATATTCGAGTTTTTAAATCCTTTTAAGTATGATTTTAATTAACTTAATTTGCAAAACTTTGCAAAAATTCTGAAAAATGGTTTTAGACCTGTCTTCAGTGCAGATAATAACCCATAATTTACAAAAATTATAAACAAAAAATCATCACAAAATGTATGTTTTCTTTTACCAATCAGTTGGAGCTCACATTAAGAGGTGTAAATGCAGAAAACTGACGTGTTAAAGATTTCTTTTCATCAAGTCTTTAATATTTTGTTAATTACATGTCGAGTTTCATCAAAATGAAAGTGGAATAGATTTGAAAGTTTCATAAGGAAATTGACTAAGGAAAATGACTATTATATTTAAGAAAACTTTTTAAGATTACAAAACTGAATAAGATCGGTGCAGCCTAACAATTTCAGTTTAGTCCACAAATATTGTAAACTAAATTAATCAAACATTTCTTGTTATAGATACTTTTAAATGTATAAAATTATGTATACTTATTCTGTATAGATTAAAAATGTACGTTTTACCGGTCACTAGAAAGTTCTCGTAGCAAATACTTTCATGATTTGTAATTTTTACTCTAAAAATAATTTTAAATTTATTAATTCATTATCGAAAATTTTTGTGTAAACAAGTGTTATGCTATGTAAATATATACGGTTGTCAGATCTTACAACGTTGGCAGTAATGTCTAATAACAGTATAAACTTACAAATTTTGTCTTCCAATATTGTTAGAATTGTCAGATGATTTTAAGACATTTTCTAGACATTTTACTGACAACGTTGTAAGATCTGACAACCGTGTATTACGGCTTTTATTGTTTTAAAAACAAAGAAAGGAGTTGCATTTTGTCTCTCATTAAAATGGTTAAAAGGAGCAAGGAGAAGAAAAGAAGTGTATCGTTATTAGAACACTATTGTTTACCATTAGGGATGTCAGCTTGTCCTGACTTCCAGCTCTTTTGATGCTTGTGCAGTTTCAAGCTAAAATTTAATTTTTCCAGCTAAATATAATTTTTTAGTACACTGCAATAACTTGGAAATAATTTTTATGCTATCTTTGTCAAATCGTGTTAGCCAACACAGATTGAACATTTGTTGTACAACTGGACTGATTGTTATTTTTTATTGTTTTATTTTTAGTATTTAATTTTAATTTCTTCATACATATGAAATTATGTATGTGACATACTGAACCGAAAAAATGTAAGTTTAGATAATTAATTAATTACAATATTTTTAAATAGTAAAACATATGTATATACATATGTTGTTAATAGTGGATATTTTAATAAAACTTAAAAAAATGGCACTTTTTCACATCTTTTGCTGTTAAAAGCTAAGTTATGAAGTGATCAAGGAAAACTAAAAATATATTTGTACTCTATGGACTATAACAAAACATAATTGTTATATGAAAACCGTTGCATTTTTCTTTGGTGTATCACTGTGAAATTATTTACACAAAACCAAAATTTACATTTTCTCAGTATTATTTTATGTTCAGCTTTTTTTTTGTCCACCTTTTGCGAATCGGAATCTGACAACCCTATTTACCATACAGCTTTAATAATAACCCTAAGATACAATGTACCCTGATGGAAAGCAAAAACGTGGTTTTGATACCCCTCTGAAAATTTACTTTGTTTAATGATGTTTCCCAAAATATTTTAAGTCTAGCGATAACAGTTTGTGAGCTGGACCAAGTTAAAATAAAGAAGAATTATTTTTTTTTAAATTTTTATTTTGAAAGGAGTTTTAAGGACGCGTCCAATGATGTATTAATCATAAATAACAGTCTGCTCATAATTGCCATATTCCAAAAGTGATGTGTATTGCCAACTCCAACAATAATAAATTTTATTAATATGAAATGGCCAACAAAGATGTTTAATTGGAACAGTAATTAATTTTTCTGTACTTTAAAAGCTAAAATTGTTCAGTTTTTAAACATACGCAAGTTACTTTTAATAAAACCCATTTAACAATCTAATTTTTAGATAACATGCCAAATTGAAATAAAAATAGTACATATATATGTACATACTTATACATATGATTTGCTGCTAATTGATTAATAAATAATGCAATTAATGTCACTTTAAAATTTAACTTTAAAATACAAACATTTCAACTTATTATCACTTTAGCGTGTTTAATAAAAATTATATTTACTAATACAAATCATTAATTATTCTAATTTAAATAAATTTTATATGGTAAGAGTGTTAAAGTTAATTATTTTCAAAATTGTCAAATTGATTATGTTCGTATTAAAATTCAATACATCATTAAACATGTTTTGGCATTTAGTGAAATGAACGATAGACATGATGTACTACTAAATCAAATCATGTCAACAAATAGTTGTACATATTTGCATAAAAAATCAATTTTACAATACCCAATAGAAAACTTTCATGTCAAAATGAAAAAATGGTTCAAAGTTCTTTAAAATATATTTGAAATTTTCCAAACAAGTTAAAATTTAGTTACTTATTTGAATCTTAACCTATTTTAGATTTCTCAACGAATTGGGACCTTTAAAAAATATGAATAGTTATTTAAGCCACCTAGAGCAATTTTGTTTTTATACAATATGTATTTTGTTAAGAAACCTTATTATATATGAATGTAGTAATATGAATGAATTATATTTAGTTGCGCATAAAATTTATTTATTTATTTTTTTAACCGCAAATAAAATTATATTGAAAAACTAATTTTCTGAGTTCTCATAAAATTTGGTTGAAGGAAATGTGTTTACATAAAAGTTATTTTCATAAAATTCCATCGTTTTACTAGTGCTTATAAGCAAATTAAGTCAGCAAAATAATACTGACATGCCTATTAACATACTTTTCAATGACTCATTACATAGAAGTACTTTATTGACGCCTTGTTAATAATGTCATATATAAATACTTTCTAGTCCTTGAGTCACCTTCTGCTTGAAGATATAGTAGCTGTATTAATTATTTATTAATTATTTTATTACATTTTCAGTAAATTTAATATTTTCAATGTTAAAAAATGATTAAGACTTATTTTAAAACATTTTTTTTAATTTTTAAGAGAATATTTCAGGTTTTTATTGCATTTTTAATGCTTTTAAAAAGTATTTTAGAGCTTTTGGTTCCCCTGATTATAAATTAAAATTGTAAAGGTTTTCATTACACTATATAAATACCATATATTGGGAACCATCATAAAACAAAAACTTTTTAAAACCTAATATGTACAATTTTTAATTTAACATGTAGAATCGTGTCGATATTCCAACTCACAAATGGTCAACACTCAATCCAAAATATTTTGGGTAACAACATATATTTAAGGGTAACTCAGTAGAGACGATCTAATATGCATATATACATACTTTATACCAGTTTTGTTAGAATATTATTTAAAATCAAACTTTATTAAACCAATCAATACTTTAGCTTTAACTGTCTTTAAAGGTTTATTTCGTTTTATTACAGGGAATTACGATTATGTTTGATATTTTCTATACAATGGGAGTAGAAACTTTTTCTTTCTGATGGGTTTCTTAAAACAACAAAGAGTCAGTCAACAAACAGTATTAAAAATACGTACAACAAATAATAATAACAGCAACAACAAAATAAAACATCACAGGCAGCAGCAACATAATGTGCCACAAAGTAAGTAAATCATTAATCAAAGTTGTGCAGCAAGTGAACTTCCTTTGCCGCTTGACAGTCGCAACTGATTGCAAGAGTTTGTATTGGGATTTTGTATTAAAGTTGTTGTTCTTGTTTCTTGTTCTTCTTTGTTTTATTTATATTTTTCTGATTCCATTTGGACTGAGGCCACCCCATACGATGTACAAGGCAGACATGTTGTATTTTTTCCGTTCTGCTGTTTTGTCGTATTAATTTTTTTCTGTTTTCAACATTCTTTTAGCCACATTTCACGAAAAGTAACATTAACTGTCATGTCAATCATTTGAATGACTGACCAATGTTATTTTTGTTATTTTTTATCAGATATTTCTACTTTTCAATGTTTTTATTAAAATAAAATACAAATATATTACGTTTTTTTCCGATTTGTTAGAATGAAAATAGGAGAGGGGAAACCCAAAACATTTTGGACTCAATTTTAGTACATTTTATTCATTCATCAATGCAAGTCAATAAGAATTGAGAACTTTTGTAAATCATTAAATGACATTTTTATCCAAAAAAAAAAGAATTCTAAAGTTAGAATTATATTTTTATAATATTTTCGATGAAAGGATCACCATCAAATTTTAGCATGTATACTATTTATACATACATACATACATACATACATACATACATACATACATACATACATACATACATACATACATACATATATACATACATACATACATACGTACATACGTACATACATACATACATACATACATACATACATACATACATACATACATACATACATACATACATACATACATACATACATACATACATACATACATACATACATACATACATACATTCATTCATACATTCATACATTCATACATACATACATATGTATGTATGATACATACATACATACATCCTCAGCTTCTTCAGATGTAATTTATGTACATTTAGTTTAACCATTTCCGCGAAATTAATCTCTAAATCATAACATGACTTTACCAAGGGCAATGCTATCGTAGCCGCATTTGATAATTGGAGTCAATGTCTAAAGACTTGTTAGTCTTGACACACCTCAAGGGGAGTTCTATCTCCTTTACTCTGGAATGTGGATAAGAAATCCTTACTAACTGAACTAGATAAAATCACAATTAAGACTGTCGGTTAGTAATAACGGGTAAACATCTCAATACCAGACATCGAACGCACCTTGCGAAACAATGCAATTTTCATCACAGGAGCAGTGAGGTCGACGCCACTGAGGGGGATCATTTAATCAAAGCAGAGAACATTGTTTCGGTTTTGATGATTATCTTGCTTGAATGAGCAAGCTGGAATATGCCTTTAAAATAGCATAAGCTTTATGAATCAAACAGACTGGTTTAAATCTAGAAGTAGTCAGTAGTTCTTAAATGGATTTTTACGAATACTAGGAAATCACAACAGTACCGCAATTGAGTTGATCAATGTGAGTACTCATTATTGAGTGAGAAGTATATACACACATCTTAACGAAACATTCTCAAATATATATAAATAGTTAAGTGAAATAATTAAAATATCTGTTTTTGTTAATTGTCCTACATATTTTATTTTAATAATTAAACGATTTGCTTTTTATTTAACATACATATGTTGCCCACTTTGAAAGGCACAACAAACACCCATGTTTTCAATGAAAAAGTCATCAAGTGGATAAAAATCATTTAAAAAGTAATTAAGTTTTTTTTACAAAATAAACAGTTCCTTTTATAGTAATTAAGAGACTTCAGTAGTAAGTTACAATATAGTAAATTCATTTTTAGTTAGAAATACTAAATTCCTTTTAATTAAAATAAAAAATTTTTTCATAGAGTTCAGACATTAACAACAAATATATTATCATATACTATTGGTATTTTTATTCGGAGATGATTTATAAATGAGCCGTACTATTTATTAATGTTTAAAATATATGTATGTCTATTCCTGAGAAGAATGAAATATAGAGCTAATGCCTTTTTCATAGGACCCTTATAAAGGAAAGACATCTTTAATCTAGTAATGAACAATTTTCCGAAAACAACTTTATACTGATTATCACAAAATTTGATGAGAGATTTTGGTTCCTATAAATCATTTTAGTAAATAAGGTATATATGTATAAGTTTGTCATTCCGTTTGTAATTTCTATAATATAATTTTGCGACCGTATAAAGAATATATATTATGGATTTGACTGAAATCAGTTATCAGAAAATTTTAGATATTAACGAGATCCGAATCAATAATTCAATATGTTCTTCCCGAACATATGTGTGATAGAAATCGGTCATGAATTACGGAGGTATGAGCAAATATGTGTGCATTTTATCAGTAAACATATTTTTGATATAAGTTTTGTACCGTTTTTGATATTTTTTAAGTATTTTATATAAGAACCGTGCTATTATTGATAAGAAAACCATGTCTATTCATGAATCAAATGTTATTGAGCTTTTTTATAATACCAAATTGTTCAAAAATCATTTTCTGAAAGATTTATATGGGGGATAGGATCGTAAAAATATATAGTGGAAGGATTTGTGCTTACATAAAAAGGATTAATGCTAAATTTTATCGTGATATAAAGAGAATTATTGAATTTTTAAATTATTGAAAAACATCAAAACCTTTATCAATTTTAATGGATTTTTTAAAAGAAAGTTTTACTTACGAAGAGACATAGTTTTCTAATCAATTTATAAATAGTACGATTTTAGTTTGTAAAACTATCTCTAAACATGGAAAACGGTAAAAAATTATCAAAAACATAAAAAATTATCTCTAAACATGGAAAACGGTAAAAAATTAAAATCAAAAACATGTTTACTAGGGTTGTCATTCGAATAAAAATTATTCGATTAATAGAGAAAAAAATGTTTTTCTTCAAACGAATAAAAAGATTCTAATTAAGAATAAAGAATAATTCGAACAATTTCTGTCGAATAATCGAATATTATTATTTTTTTATTTTATTGATCAAATTTAAATGCTTACAAAGAGTGAAACAGATAATCCCATACAGTGTTGCCAGGAATTTCAGAAATAACATTCTAAATCCGACATTAAAAAGGCCTTAAATGGCTAAAAGGATTATCCCCGTATTTATAAAGGTATTAGGCTTATTACGCACATTTTCCATAAAAAAATCCTACAAAAAAAAAAAAACATTTAAATTTTTAAAGCTTTAATGTGTATGGAGATTAAAAATAAGGCTATAAAAAGGTTTTATAAAGTTTTACACTTTATAAAGTTTTATACCTTTAAAATAAGAATTAACTCTAGCGAAGAATAATAATCGTACATTCCTAGATCTAAGAAGAAAAAAATCTTGCAGAATTACATATTATGTTTCTATATATTTATACCATAAAATATTTGTCATAAAATATTCTTAGCTGATTAAGACTATATGTTCGGCTTTTAAGCTGAATGACAATTATAAGATAAGTACAGGTCGCAATGTAAATGATAATTTAAAGAAATTTGGCACGTATGATAAATTTCAATAGGACCAGGACTATGGAAAAGGTAAAAATATTTCTCTGATTTTACGTCGAACACATACATATAACTCAACACTAATAGGGCTTTTGAATTGATAATTATATTTTTGCTTGAACAAAGCACAACTAAGCATTAATGAGCCTGCTATATTTCGTAATAGTCGGACAGCATTTATGGCTGTGATTTTTTGGATGGGTCTTATTTTGCCTCAAAAGAATCTAAAATTATTATGCCTAGTATATTGTAGCTTATCTGAGAACAGGAAAGCCTGACGGAAATCAGTGAAAAGTTGTAAACAGATAAATTTCATGACATACCTACATTCTAATTATAATCAAAAGTTTCTTCTAATAAATAATTATTTTGTTACCAAAACTTATATACATAATAACAAGTAAGAAAGTATAGTCGGGCATGGCCGACCATGTAACACCCTACACCATGAGTATATTTAATTTTTTTTTATTTTTCACAAAGAAATTTTATGTTGAATTTTACCTTAATTCCGAAGTATTTAAGCAATTTATTGATAAAAACCAAAATTTCTAAATGAGGTTTTATATAGGTGCATAGGTCAAACATGGGCCGATCATCATTAAATTTGGGAAAAGGATATATTTTTTAACAATAGTTAATTATGTTGAGTTTCATTGCGATACTAATGGTTACAAGTGAATTTTAGAAGTTTAAGACATTTTTTGAAGGGGGGTTTGTATGGAGGCTAGGGTCAAATAAGAGGCGATCATTACGAAAATCTGCAGTGTAATTTATACTTATATAAAACTTATTTGTTCCAATTTTTAGTAATAATAATAATATAAATAATAATATATTTGACGTAATTATGGCATAAAAAGCTTAAATCGGCAGGTACTTTTGTATGGGGGATAGGTGATATAATGGACCGATATTTTCAATAGGTTCCGTCCTTGTGTCAAAAAACATGCTTGGTCAAAATGCGCACAAGGTTTACATGGACAGACAGCCAGCCGGACAGACGGACGGACATGTGATTCTGAGTCGATCGGTATACTTAAAGGTGGGTGTAGGACCAATATTTTTGTGTGTTACAAACATCAGCACAAACGTATAATACCCACCCAACTAGAGTGGTGTAGGGTATACAAATTTCTAAATGTTAGCTCATATAAGGCTAAATAAGAATGCGGAAAAAAGGCTAGAAAAAGCCAGAAGCTAAACCATACATTTTAATACTAAGGGATCAATTTAGCCTTAAAAAGGCTAACATGACAACACTGATCCCATAAAACCTGTTTATGAGTGGTTATGCTGGTATTTTTAAGTGAAGTTATTTTCTGATGGGATCTTTATATGAGGTAATATAAATTATCGACTGATCGTAATATTTTACAAAAAACACTTTGGTTCTTAAAAAATTGGTTCTTAAAAATTGGTACGTTTTTCTGAAGGGGCGAACATGGATAGAACGTATTAAAATACAATAAGGACTCAGAGAGACACCGGTTTTCGAGATGTTTGGCATGTTTTATTTTATAAGGTACGAAACCCCGTTTCTCAAGATTTTGGAGGTGTTTCGGAAATTTTTACTCGGATCTACACTGTGTAATAAACAATCAACAAGACACATAATTATACGTATTTTTTTATCTTTAACTTGCTTGTTTATAAAAATATAGCAGAGCAAGACGTTATAGATGAGACTGTTTGTTGTTATTGGTTGGAAACATGAAATTAAGCATGTAGAACCCGGAGTAAGGAGAATCTATTAAAAGGGATCTTTGAGTTATCAATAATATTGAACATAGAAACACGAAATTAAGCATGTTGCTTGGCGTATAAAAGGGTAATTTTTCGTTCGTTTCATAAAGTACTTTTGTGTTCTATTAAATTAGAGCCCGAAATAAGTAAGAACATATAAAAAGGGGACTTTTTGGTATTGATTATTTTTTTAACATTATGGTGAATGGTAATTAAGATTCGGCCCAGCCTTACTTGTTTGTTTTGAATGTCATTAACAAAGTGTACTTACTGTTTATTTTAATAACACAGGTCAACAAACTAAAAGTTTGTGAACACTTTTGAAACCCATTTGATGAGTTTGAACTTTATACAATTTTACTAAAACTTCAAATGTATTTTTCATATTATCTCGAATTATATATTCTTTAAAAGTTTTACGTAAAAAAATCCATCTTTTAAAATATTTTAACAAAA
The DNA here is from genome assembly GCF_022045245.1 of Lucilia cuprina. NCBI lineage: Eukaryota > Metazoa > Arthropoda > Insecta > Diptera > Calliphoridae > Lucilia > Lucilia cuprina. Next base: position 44,887,603 of record NC_060952.1, on the reverse strand, counting down.
AATAATTTTTTTTGAAATCCTCAAATTTCAAATTTTAGGTACCGCTAAAATTTGAGAGATATCAAACTAATTTCTTTACTTATTAATCATAAGTCACATGGACTTATCATAAGTCACATGGACTTATCATAAGTCACATGGACTTATCGTAAGTCACATGGATATTTTCACAAAACTTAAAATTTGCTTAACGAAATTCCTAAAATTTTGAAACTGCCGTCTGAAGGGTTTCCTATTTATGAGTATACCCCAAATAAGTTTTACGTTATCTAATGTGGATAAAAACTCATATATAAGTCAATTTGAGTATATTTAACGAAATAACGTGGTTTTATTAGATTATTTTTAAAATTGTTTATATTTTTAAATATTTCTGATATAAGTATTTGGGACACAAAATGATTAGAGGAATCTGTAATAACTTTTAAAAATTTGACTTAATTTTAAGTTTTATGACTTTTTGGAGCGATAATTGAATATATAAATAAAATCCAAAAATATACATTTAGTGCTAACTTTTTGGCCAGAACCGTTTTCTCCGTTTGGGTAGTGGTGCCACAACTTAATGTGGTCGTATCGCGCAAAATTTTTCCATAATGCATTTTATAACTAAATACGACTTTTATATTCGGATCAGCACACTAAAAAACTCTGGGATTAGTAAAAATTATATACAAAGTCTTATTCATCGTTGCCCTGTGTAAATAAAATTTTTGGTTTACTTAATCATTGTTAGTATTTTTATGTTAGTATGTGTACGTCTGCATTTAAATCGAGTAAGTAACAAGTCGATTCTTATATACCCATCATCAAACCATGAGCCTTATATGAAAAGCTTCATTATTTTGAATCAGTAATGCACGTAAAAGTCATTTTCTGAAGGGGGACTTCAGAAAATCGTCAATTATGGACCGTTTATCATAAAATTCGGTAGAGAAATTTTTGCTGTAAGAAACTTACTTATTTCCAATTTCATTATTTTTTGCCAATTGTGGACCAGTAACGGACGTTGTAGTAATTTTTGCAGGAACCTTATATGAAGGGTCATTATGGACCGATTCTCATAAAATTCTCTCAAAAAGGAAGCATAGAAGGTTTTATAGTGCCGAAAATGTAATTCCTTACAAATAATTTATGATATCATTTTTATGTGTATGTATTTGTAATCCAAATTTCGGTTTAACTTAACTTCGAAAGGGTAGCGAAGCACTCACGGTTACCACGTTTTAACATAAAGTTTGTGGTAATAAAGGACAGAAGGATAGGATAAGGTGACCTACCGAAATCCATATGATGTTAGTTACAATTGGTTAATTTAAGCAATCGAAGGCAATATTGAAGTTTTTATTTCTACATAGGAATTTTAATGAAATGTAAACTTCCGCTAATTGAAATTTTACCGTTTAAAACGACAACCTTAATTATTTTTCAACACTTATGTAGACAGTAGCAACTGCGTGAACTGCGTTAAGAACTACTTATTATAATATTATTAGAAAATAAAATGACTGCAATCGCATAAATGTATCAAAACAACTAAACAAAAGCCAAATTAAAAGACAATTAATTATGGGTGAGTTAAAAGCCATACAAATGAAATAAAAACCATACTTGTGTTATATTTTACACTTGCAATACACTTTAAACAAAAAAAAAAATACCTAATTAAATTAATTGAATCCAGTGTCTACATCAAATACATAAATAATCTATTTACTTTAAGTTTATTGGTGTAATATATTATTTCATTGATTTTTACAAACAAGGTTCATTCAATTTTCAAGAAAATGTTGCATGTCATTATATATAACAAACTTACACATTTACACACACGTCATACATTATTCAAGTAGACTGATAATATTCCATCTATGTATGTATATATTTCATTCATATAACTGAGGAATCATTAAAATACAACAAAATAATGATGATGACAACATTAACAATGTTTGTAGCAACTATTTATAAAAACAATAGTTTATTATATGTGTGTAATACATCAATTTTAACCACAACAAACATAAAAAAACTTGAAAAAATAAAGTTGCAAGTCAGCAGAATGTCTGCAGCAAAAGTCAAACAACCTGAATGAACTCGTCCGACAATATTTGTGTTGATGTTTTTTTATTTTACCACAAAAGCTTCAATATATATAAAAACGTGAATTTTTACAAAAACTAATAATATTTAAATAAATATTATTACATACATAAACAATATAAAAGTTTGTTAGTTGTAAAACAAATAGATTTCAAGGCGATCTAACAAAAATCTCCTAAATTTTGTATACAAATATCGATGTATGGTAACACAATAATAATAAACAATATAAAAGTTTGTTAGTTGTAAAACAAATAGATTTCAAGGCGATCTAACAAAAATCTCCTAAATTTTGTATACAAATATCGATGTATGGTAACACAATATTGAACAAAAGAACCAATTTATAGAACTTTTGCACATATTTTCTAATATGGTCAATGGTAGAAAATTTAGCTTCAGCTAATTTAATAGCACTCTTGTTTAATAATATGAATTTGTGCTGCAAAAACCACATTTTCTAAAAGGTACAAAACATTTAAAAATGTCCTCATATTATTTGGGCCCAGTGTTTAAAATGACAATGTTTTTCGAATAATACTCATTTGCTTTAGAATAGTAAACAATTAAAAAGATATAATTGAATATCCATATTTGTCTACCAAAAAAACCTTGTGTAGGTACATTTCTAAAAATCTATAAACAATCGATTTTCTTCACCTGCAAAAATATTAAAATTTTTCTTATATGTTTAATTTGCAGCGAAAGAAAAACAAAACTTAGTGCATAAAGCAAATAAGTAATAGAAGTTTTATTTTTTAATTTTTTTCGTTTAGTATAATATTTGTGTTAAAAATTGAATCTAATTTGAATATGTGTAGCTGCTGTTTTTTGTATGTTTTGTATCAACGTTCATGTGGGTATTGAAAAGAGGCGTTACCATGTCAACTACGATGACGTTTCAAAATATTCATGCGCCATGCGAGGTTTATAATTTTAAAGAGATAGGCTCTATAACTGTTTCACTCATGTGTGTTCTATTACAATATTATATGATGAGTGTGAATAAAAAACAGTCTTGTTCAAATAATGAATTCATATAAACAAATTTGTGTTTAAAAATGTATGTACAATTTTATTCAAATAAGAAAACACAAAGGCAAATCGATTACAGAAATTATTGAGACGAGTTTGAAAATCTAATTTAAGCTTAAAACTATGTTCAAATAATAAAGTACTACTTTAAGAAATATTTTGTAAACTGTACTTAAATCTAAGATTTTGGGCTTGATTGAATTAAATCAGTTGCTTGTTATTGATACCGCCCAAAAAGATTTAAGTACAGACTTATTCTTTTCTGATTGCAGGTAGTACCAATTTTAGTGTATTATTTGCTAGTAATGTATAACTACAGGGAAACCATAAATAAGGAATTTTATGCGTATTAAATGCAGCAAAAATAAAAAACAATGATTTACTAATGAAAGTTTTAACGATTTAAACGCTCAAAAAGAATAGTTCATGTCTCATCCCAGCAAAATCTTTACTTACCCGTTAAGTAAGCAAGTAATATTGGAGAAAAGTGTAAGTAGTTACTTTTTCTAATCTTCTAAACCGACTTCTATTCTCTCACTCAATACCCCATTAAACGTTATTTTATCATCCTATCTGGAATTGTGTCTACACATATTTATTATTGAATAAACTGTGGACATTTAAGTAAAATTTTGAGGGGGGCTTTTTATGAGGCCATAAATTATAGAGTTCATGAGAGTCATCAAGACTGGTACAGAACTTGGTTTTGCGGCGTTTTGTCTACATGCGAGTATATAAAACATAATTATGAACTTAAAAGCCCTATTCGGCGTGATCAGTTGTATGGGGGAAATGAGGAGGTGGAGGAATCAATTACCCATCTTCTGTGAAACTGTCCGGCCCTGCAATCGTTCCGGCATCAGGCGCTGGGCTCGTCTCACTTCTCTGATCTATCTGATCTATCAGATGTTCAACCTGGGTATATTCTAGCATTCTTGAAATTCTCAAAGTGGGTGTGTAACTAATTACACACTATGATCTTTTGTTTCTTGAAACATAGTCTTGGCCTTATCTTTATGCGCTATTATTATTATCTCTATTTTTATTATTATATGTATATTCACTACAGTCCATATCACTATTTTTCCTTCCAAATATTTTCTCTCTAATCTTCTTCTCTTTACAGACGTTACAAAGGGACCTTAAAGGACCCAAGTAAAGACTTACTCTTGTCAGTAAGCTGTCTGCATAACCTAACCATGGGGGATATGTGAATAAATGGACCGATGTTAACCATTGACAATAAGCTTCGTCCCTGGGATAATATTAATACATATTTCATTGAATTCGACTCACAAATTGATTCTGAGCCGAATTGGTATACGACCAATATTATTGTGCGTTACAAACATCAGCACAAACACAGACAAAGTTAATATTCATAAAATAAGAAAGTGTTTAAGCATTAAATATGCAGTAAAAACTCAAAATATGACATTAAAATTTAAAAATGTTATCTAAAAAATATTAAAAAGCTCAAAATAATTAGAATTATAATAAAATATTAAATATTTAATACAGAGCGGGGCGTAGTGCATTAAATATTTAGTGAACTAAGGTTTCCACGAAATCTAACTATAGTATAAATGTATAAAAAACAGTACAAATTAATTCAATATATTATAGCTTCTAAACTGGCATTTAAATCGGTGTTGTCATAGAATCAATACTAGTTTTTATACCCATAAAAGTATATATATTCTGGGTCCTTATTAAATTCTAAGACGATTTTGCCATGTCAGTCTGTCAGTTGAAAGCACGATAGACTCCGAACGTATGGAGCTAGAGGGTTGAAATTTTTCAGAAATATTTTCTATAGATAAGGTTTGTTTACGTTTTCGAATAGCACCCATACAAGTGGAGCCCTGAAAAATAGCTTTAAGGAAAATATCTGTTTTATAAGTACGAGTATAGCGATAGAATTCGCTACAAATAAGTTTCATATTAGCCAAAATAACCCTACCAAATTTTATGAGGAACGGTACATAATTGACCCTACTCCCAAACAAGGTCCCCTTCGGAAAATCGCTGTAACGCTAAGAATAAGAATGAAATTCAACACAAATAAGTTTCATTATTGACAAAGTCTCTATACCAAATTTTATATGGATTGGATCATACCCCATATGAGGTCCCCTTCAAAAAATTACCTTAACGCTCATTACTCGATTAAAAATAGGAGTGTAGCAATGAAATGACATAAGTTAGTTCCCAACGAGCTTCTCTACCAAATTTTATGTGGATCGGTCCATAATTGACCCTACTCTCCATATAAGGTCCCCTTAAAAAAATGAATTACATTACTGGCTTAAAAAATGTGTATTGCAATGAAATTCGACACACATCAGTGTGGAAGGAGGATGTACATATATGCATACATCAAATCCGAAAAAATACACCTGGGCCTTTATCCGGCCTGTTGTGCGCTCTTTAACCATTGCCTCAGGTGGGAATCGAAACCAACACCTCCGGACTACCAGACTAGAACTCTAACCACTAACCTACTGAAGGCAACTAGGAATTTATGACAAATTGTATAAAAACGGTTAATAATTCACCCTACTTCACATATAAGGTCCCCTTCATTAAATTTGATGAGTAATATCACCCTGATGTTTATAGGAGAGCATTCCTTTTATGGCATACTTTACTTATTTAAAGTAAAAAAACTCATGAATGACAAATAGAAATTTGGATCGTAAAGTATGGGCACATAAATATGTACGTTCTATACTGAACATTTTATATTTCAAATTCTTCTATCATCATAAGTCAGTACACCACTGTAAAATTGTAATAGATTAAAGCTATACTTGTTATTCTCATTGGGGAGTGTTTTAAACAGAAACTATCTCACTTTAACATTGCAGTCATCTCGCTCTAACAACTGAACAACAATACCACGGATATGAAACTACATGAAACATGGTGGCAAACCATTGTGTAGTGTTTGGTGGTGCATGCAATCAAAAATTAATGGTAGTGACAGGAAGACGACACGCAGTCATGGCTTCTCAAATACTACACACACATTCGCACACTCTCTTAACCAAATATTGTAGGGTGATACTGTGCGTCCAACTAAACACACACACACGTTTGACTACATTGCGAGTTGAGCTACCTAAATACGTATTACGGTCTGACGGACGGACAAACGTACAAGCAAACTAATGGATGAATGTTGTTTAAAGGCTTGTTATTGAAAACCAATAATCAAGTTTGGATATGAACAAAAACGAAGAGAAGAAAATTGCAGAACTGAGCTGAATGAACCAACAAACAAACGAACAGACTTTATGGAAACATACAAATCAATGAAATTGGCTGTGTTTCGTGCTGCAGCAAATAGTATGTACTTTAAACAGTGAGCGAGCGAGCAAATGAATGAGCGAGTGATAGACAGACTGACAAACAGACGGGTAAACTGAGTATCTTTGCGAATGCGTACGAGGCGAACAGGTTCGCTTGCAAACGTTTTTCTGGCGCTTATACACAACAAAAGAACGTCTCGTCACGAACGGTACGGACGGATTGTGTTTTTGTGAATTGTTAACGATTAAGCGTGTGTTTGTGTCAGTTTTGTTGTAACGTCTCTTGTCGTATGAGTAGAAGTATTGTAAGCTTAGATCCATTCTAGGCCAAGTTTATTATTCAATTTAGTTTCTCGCTCTAAATCCGTGGAAATTTCATTAGTTTTTCGTGTTCCAAGAATAAGTTTCATCTTCTATGATGGTACAAAAGATTAGCAAAACAAATTCATTTAGTTCTTTAAAAATTTCATAAATACAAAACAAAATTTAATTTAATTAAACAAAAAATTGTTTTACAAAAATAATAATATTTATAAATAACCAAAATAACAACAAAATACCTCCTGCCGTGCTAGTGTTTAATTAACAAAATAAAAGTTTTTAAAAATCTAAATACAGAAAATAAAATATAAAAATTAAAAGTGTTTAAACAAAGTTCGCTACTTCAAGGTTATTTAAAATCTACAAAGAAAAAAAAAATATTTTTCGTATTGTGCATTAAAAATTTTATAAAAATACTAAATATAGAAAGAATAATAGTGTGATAAAAAAATAAAAACCTTAAAGAATTCCGATAGAAACCTGTACAAATATGAGCTCATTTCTAATGGGTTATCATCCACATGCTCCCCATCATGTACAAAGTTCCATGGGCATGAACAATGGTCTGGATCCTAAATTTCCACCAGTTGCAGATGATTACCATCAGTATAACAGCCACTATTCGATGACTGCATCGACGGGTCACATGGTACCAGGTGGAGGTACTGGCGCTGGTGGAATGCCCTCGCATCCTCATGCCACTCATCCCGCGGATATGGTTAGTGATTATATGGCAGCGGCAGCTCATCATCATTCCGCCACCAGTCATCATCACCCGCACGCCCATTCGCATACGAATAGTGCATTGTCGGGTCACCATCAAACGTCCAGTTATACCAATTATGCCTCAACTACACCTACCCATCATCATCACCATGCCCACCATCAAAATCTCGGTTATTATAATCATCATGCCGCTGCAGCGGCAGCAGCAGCTGCCGTCCATCATACACCGGATTATTTATCGACTGGTGCAACTTTACACAACGATCCGTCGGTAACCTCACTTGGTACAAACAATACTTATGCTCCAGCTCTAACATCCCCCAATAGTAGTGGCAACCCTATTGCCACCAATGGATATTACGGTGGTTATTACGGTACAAATGGCAGTGTGGGTAGCACGCACTCTCAGGGTCAACCACCACATTCCCAAATGATGGATATGCCACTGCAGTGTTCCTCCACAGAACCACCAACGAACACTGCTTTGGGATTGCAAGAGTTAGGTAAGATCAACGTTAATCGAATGAATTTGTTTCTTTCGAAGTCAAAAAGTTCAATATTTAACAAGATTTAAGCCTTTAGGTGAAACGTTAGTTAGTTATTCAAAAAGATATTATTCAGATCGAACAAATAAAAGTATCATTTTACAAATTCCAGGAAAGCATAAAAAGCTATTTCTTAAGAATTTATTAAATAATATTTAACTTTGCTCTTAACAAAATGAGGAAAATCAGTCTATATTCATAATTCTCTTATAATCACAAGTATCATAATATAAAACGTATAAATATTGAATCTTGTGTGCCACGGTATGTTAGTTGATATTGGCCAAGTCTATTAAACCAAAGTATTAATAGAATTATTAAAAAAAAACTTAGCCTTAATATTTAAGAAATATAGTGCAATTCAAATAGCAAATAGAGGTTTTAAATGTTGTTTTAAAATTTATATTCGAAGAATACATAATTGTTATATGTTATAGCAATAGCTTTTGCAAATAGAGGTTTTAAATGTTTTTTTTTTTAATTTATATTCGAAGAATACATCAATGTTTTAATTTAAGTGAAAACTTTAAAATAGAATTCCTGGACATTTAAAATCAAATTTAATTTTTCAACGGTTTTTAGGCATCAAATTTTATGTCTACAATTATTCTATTCTTTTATAATTAATTAATTGTTTTTCAACAATTCTTTTCTAATCTCCAATCTATTCTCTTGATATATAGAAGAATCTTTACTCTTAAATTTCTACACTGTGAGACATTTCGCAGATTTATAACTACATACAATAATCAAATCTAAAAGATAGGTTAGCGGTTAGTGTTCTAGTTTTGTAGACCGGAGGTGATGGGTTCCATTCATACCTGAGGCACTGGTGTATTTCTTCGGATTTAATGTATAAACATCCATCTTTTAAACTAACTAACTAACTGAAAATATTGTGCTCGAAGCTAAATGGCCTTTTATCAGAACATGGAGATTTTCAATAATTCGAACTCGACGAGTTTTAAAAAAAAAATGGGTTTTAATTGGGGTAATTTTTTTCAAAGATAACTGTATTTTTGGGTTATAATTTTGTGGGGAGGGTATAATGCATTTATACTGATGTGTAAAACGCCCAAACATATTGGTCCTACACCCACCTTAAATTATACTTATCGGTTAACTTGAAATCGGACCGTTGCTTCGCCTAGCCACATACAACCCTATCCCCGAATAGAGTTTTTGGGCTCATAATTATGTTAAATGTTCTATTATGTAAACAAAAATCTGCAAAACATAGTTTTATACAGAGTAGGCAATTTTTGGAAGTTTAAACAACTGCCTATTTGTGCAATGATCGAGCCTCATTTGACTTAACCCCATGAAGGACAAACTTACTTACAAACACTAATAACACTACATAGTGATTTAAACGTAAATTCCTCTACCAATGTTTATTAAATGGAATATACGATAAAATAACAAAAGTCGAGATGTCATATATTTTAAATATTCCCGTATATTGAGAATGCATCAATTTGAAGATGAGTGACTTTTTTAATAAAATCTTAAAACGATGTTTAATTTTATGATCGTGAGGGCTTCGCTAAATTAAGCATTTTTTCATAAATCTTTTAAAATTATGGACTTAATCTCATTTTTCTCATAGACATATGACTCTTTTGAAATTGCCATAACATACGGTGACACAATGACTCAATTAAGTGTGTCATAACTTATATGGTCACGGCTTATGTGTTTTTGGGAAAACAATATGAACACAATTATTCTTTCTATATTTTTCGGACCGATCCGATCCGGACCCAAATTTGGAAACCGTTGCAAAACTATAGTGTAGAGTGTGTTATTTTAAGAAACAGCTTAAGCATCATATTTATTGTTCACCATACATTTTTTGGCGTCTTTCTATCATTTTTGATGAAAAAGTGTTTTCGAAGGATATCGTAGGATATTATCTTTTTTAGCATGCAGTGACATAAAATTCTGAAGAATAACGTCTTTGAAAATAATCATTTACTGTAGATGTAAACTCAAAATTATGTTTTAATTCGAGAAAAATTAAAAACAAAACACCGATGTTCCGTATACACGCAGAGAAACATATTATATTATTTAGAACCATTTAAACTATCAAATATCCATTAAATGGTATGTTTTTACATGTTTACCCATATAATGTTTAATATATAAGTAAAATAAACATATTTCACTTATATATTAAACATTATATATACGTACTAGATCGGATTAAATAAATTATTAAACAAAAGCAGTGTTAAAATAATTGTGAGAAATAAATAATATCTACACGCAGAGAAAAAATATAGTTGTGGTAACCATAATCTAAGAGCAACATATTATGGTTAGAATTATGGTTAAAGTTAAAACATATTATAATTATTTTTACTATCAAGAAATATCATTATTAGTATAATAATCTATCATATTATGATTAAATATAGTCCAAATATTACATCATACTATAGTTTTATAATCATAATGCAATGTTGTAGCATCATATTGTAATTTTAAGCAACCACATTATGGTTTCATTTAATCATATAATGGCTTAAAGTAATCATATTATTGTTTCAAGTAACCATATTATGGTTACAAGTAGTCACATGTCTTCAAGTAACAATGTTATGGTTACATATTAAACATAATATAGTTAATTTAATGTGCTCGGCGGAAAATGTAATTATTTGTTAATTTTCTTTTAAACAACACAAAACTTCCAAGAACTGATATTCCCATAAAAAACAATATAATTCTTTTAATTATTAATTTTTTATGTACACTATTTTATGTATTTTATATTTCTATTGTTTCCTATTATATTTTTAGATATTATTTATTTTTCACAATTATTTTAACACTGAGTTTGTTTAACAATTTATTTAATCCGATTTAGTACAGATAAACCATACAACTGATAGAAAATTGGCGATACCAAAATATTTTTAATAGTAAACGTATTTTACTTATATCTTAAACATTATATGGATAAACGTGTAAAATCCTACCATTTAATGGTTATTTGATAGTTTAAATGATTCTAAAAAATATAATATGTTTACATAATTAGTATTATTTATTTGTTGTAAAAATAATTATATTTCAGAGAATCATTCTCAAATTTATAATTGTCATAAACATATAAATGTTTTCAGTAACTAAAATATTGATAAAGTTCAATGAAAATAACAATTGTTTGGTTATGACAACAAAATATTGTTACAAAAACATGCCGAACCATGTTTTTTCTCTGCGTGTAAAAATATAATCCAATATAAAATTCAATAGAAATTTAAAATACATAACATTTTAAATACATTAAATAGAGTACATAAAAAAAATAATTAAATGCATAAAAGTGTGGATATATACATTTTTTTATGTTAATACCAGTGCTTCAAAGTTTTGTGTTTGTTCAAAAAAATACTAAAAAATATTTAGAATTCATATGTAACTATAGTATTATTACTTAAAACCATGTGACTACTTGAAACCATAATATGGTTACTTGAAACAATAATATGATTACTTGAAGCCATAATATGATTACTGAAACTACAATATGATAATACAACATCACATTATGGTTAATAAAACTATATTATGATGAAATATACGGACTATATTTAATCATAATATGATATCTTATGATGCTAATAATGATCATAATATGATATTTCTTGATAGTAAAAATTATCACAATATGTTTTGACTTTATCTATAATTCTAACCATAATATGTTGCTCTTAGATTATTATCACAACTATATTTTTTCTCTGCGTGTACGTGTACGAGTTGAAGAAACTTTGCAATATTTTTAGTAACACATCATCATCCGATCATTACGAAATTAGGCAAGGTCATCAACACTTTTATAAATCTATTTTGGACCGTTTTTTTTATCAAGATACGAGTATATTTAACAAAGCTCTGTCGATTCGTATACTTTAAAGTGTGTATAGGGTGAAAACAATAAGCATTAGATCAAATATTTTAAGAAAATGGATTTACTTGTACTTTTTGTAGCATTTAATCCTTACAATAGTAGACTAATGATTCATTTAGTAACAATTGTAATTTTTATTCTTATTTAACAAATGAAAAAATAGAACTTACAAATTTTGATATTTACATATGTAGACAAATTTCCAGATAGAATGATAAAATAAGTTTTTAATGGGGCATTGAGTGAGAAAATATACTCGCAAATATAAAAAATAACTCTTAAATCAGTTTTCAATCCGGAAAAGTCGGATAAACAGATTTGTAACGAGTTATTTTTTGGTCATCGTCGAACAAAACTAAGTAGTTATTACCCCAAAAGGTAACACTTTCACTAGGAAGTGAGAGTGTTATATTAGGCAGTGCCGAATCTCATATACCCACCATCAAACCGTATGCCTTAAAAATAATGCTCCCCTATAAACATCAGGTTGATATTACTCTTCAAATTAACTGAAGAGGACCTTTTATGAGAGATAGGGTTAATAATTAAGCGTTTTTCCTAAAATTTGGCTTCATTGAAAGTTATATGTGTCGAATTTCATCACTATACTCGAATTTTTAAACCAATAATGAACGTTATGACTTATATTTCAAAGGGGATCTTATATGGGAGTAGGGTCAATTATATACCGATCAACATAAAATTTGGTAGAGAGGTTTTGGATTATAAGAAACTTACTAATGTCAAATTTCATTGTTATACTAGTATTTTTAAGCCAGTAATCAACGTTAAAAAAATTTTCTGAAGGGGGTAGGGTAAATTATAGACCGATTCTTATAAAATTTGGGAATTTAGGGAAATTTTGGATCATATGAAACTTATTTATGTCGAATTTCATCGCTATACTCGTACTTTTGAAACAGATGTACCCATTAAAGCTGTTTTTCGGGGGTCCACTTGTATGGGGGTTACCCGAAAACGTTGACCGATTTTCAATACCTAACAAACCTGACCTATTCCGTTTGCTTTCAACAGATAGACAGGCGTGCTTCAACAGACAGACAGACAGACGGACGGAAAGACATGGCTAGATCGTCCTAAAATTAATAAGGAATATATATTATTTTGTGGGTCTATGATCAATATGTCGATGTGTTGCAAACTGAATGACAAAATCAATATACCCCCCATCTTTTTTTGATAATGGGTATAAATATATATGAATCTTGCAATAGATAGCATTATAATTAGGATTTGAAAAATGCATAAAAAACTAATAAAGTTACTTGAAATACGTTTCCTCTAGCCTTTTTTAAATATGAAATACATTTGAAAATTATGTTACTGCCTTTTTGTTTGAGAAGGCACTAATTTTCTATTTGAAAACAAATTTGAAAAATTTTGTGAAATTTGAATTAGTTATGCACATTTAGTTTTTCATAATTAGTTAGTACGTCTATGCGTAAAAACTTTTTTCAAAATTTAAAAATGTCAAAATCACCCCATGAACAATTCATAATTTCAAAAGCAATATCTACCGATTTTGACCCAACTTTTTAAAACGTAGTATGCCACTTAATTCTACGACTCAAAATTAAAGTCCCCTTATGAAAATGACTAGAAAATCAAAATTTACTTATTACCGCTAATATTACGATTAAATTTAAACTTTAAAATAAGTAACTTTAAAGTAGATATAATCCCTCCACCAATATTGATATTGAATAATACGATATTTACCCTTGACCAGAATTAAGGTAAACACAAATTAAATGTTTTATTATTAAAAAGAAATCCACATTTTTAAAATACTAACTGGTGTAGGGTATCATATGGTTGGCCATACCATATGATACGAGCTGATTTAAGGAAATAATATAACATTATTTTTTGCTCTCTTTACAAAATTAGTCTTCCCAATATATAGTAGTTAATTGCTGTTATTAGAAACTTAACAAATAAACAAGGTATAACATTTTGGATCCTGTTACTAGTAGTAAACAAATATTTAATTTTATACTAAGTGTTTTTTTAATTTTGTTTTCTTAATTTTAGGCTTAAAATTAGAAAAACGTATTGAAGAAGCTGTACCTGCGGGGCAACAATTACAAGAACTAGGCATGAGACTGCGATGTGATGATGAAGGCTCCGAAAATGTAAGATCAAGGAAAAAAATTTGTTCGATTTGTTCAACTAAAACTAAATTAAATAATGTATTTATTTGTAGGATGACATGTTAGAAGAAGATCGTCTAATGTTAGACCGATCGCCCGACGAATTGGGATCAAATGGATTAGATGATGATCTTCTGGATTCGGATACCGATGATGACTTGATGGCGGAAACAACTGATGGCGAAAGAATTATATATCCCTGGATGAAGAAAATACATGTAGCTGGTGTTGGTAAGTTTCTATAAGTTATTTATTTTTGGTTGTTTGTTAGGCAAACACACATACTTAAAGGAAATAAACTAATCCACTAAGTGACAAAAATAGTTTTTCGTCGGAAGAAATAAACAATACAATTTAATTTCATAAAAAACCATTAATCAAATAGAAGAAATTACAAAAAAGAATGAACTTAAAAGAAAATATAAATGAACATGTGCTAAAAGTGTTCCAATTCAAAAAATCATCAGTAAATGAGTGTATAAATATTTCGTCGTATGTACTTAAAACAAACAAAAAAATAAATCATACCAAATTATAATCATGTCATAAATGTCTCTATTAATGAAAACACAGCTCAATCACTTCAATAAATTTGTAGTAGTTCATTAAAAAAATCTCAAAAAAAACTTAATTATGACAGCCTTAACACCTAACAATTCCCAAAAGTACTCAAATAAAATTGAACACTTTTTCATTCTTTGAAATGTACTTCAACTACTAATTGTCGGTAGCAATCAATGTTTGACAAACCGTGTAATGGAAACAAAACATATGACATTGACAAATATCGACCACCTCCAGATATTTGATGCAAATGCCTAAACAGTAGAAAGTATTTAAATATTAGATCATGAAAATCTTTAGGGAGCAAGAAACAAAAAAATAAATATACTTCTTAAAGAAAATAGTATGATGATTAACCGTCTCATTGTTTAATAATAAATATCGAAAAAATATCTTTATCATCAACAGCATTCAAATCCTCATCTTCGTTATTTAAGACAATAATCAAGTTTCTTGCACTCACTTGACTTTCTATACCGACCGACGTAGTATCTGCTTGTATGATTTGAGGTATGAGGAATGTACTGCAAGCATGTTGTTGTATTTTATGTGCGCGCCCATGATAAATGTCACAACATTAACATCAAATGACATGGCTCATCCGTCACTCGACGGTCGGCTTCATCAATGTGTTGTTTGTTAAACTTGAAATTTAGATGATTTTGTTAGGTGTGCGGACGACAGAGTTAAGGAATAAATAGATATGTATGTACCTCACTTATTATTTTAAAATGTTCATTATCATCAGCTTCATAATTAAAATTGATGTTGAATTTACATTTCAAATACAATTTTGTACGTTGTAGAGTAAGTTCTGTGTAATCCACTCCGCGCCCCTATAAATAATTATTTCTATGAATGTTATAATGAAATGTTTATGTTTAAGTTTTCCTCTGGTTTTTTATATCCTTTACCATCGTGAAAACGGTATATATAAGTTTGTCACTTCGTTTGTAATTTCCATAGTGTTATTTCTCGAACGAAGTACGTATATTCTGAGTCAATTTAGCCATGTCCGTCCGTCTGTTTGTATGTCTGTTGAAATAAATTTTCTAAAGACCCCAGATATTTCGGGGATCATAATATTCAATAATTTCAGGCGTGCTTTCGAAAAGTTCCTATTTGAAATCAGCAAAAATCCGTTCATAAATAAGGGAGATTTGTGCAAAAATTCTGAAAATTAAAAAAAATATATATATTTTGATTGCTTTTTTTATTCTAGAAACTCTTTAACTTTTAAAACATTTTCAAAACTTATAAACGTTTTAATAGTTTTTCGACTACATATTAGTTTTTGGAATACATTTGTGAACGATTTGTTCAATTGAAGTCAAGATGTATTTATCAATTTAAGTAAAATATAATTTACTAAAATTAAACTGGATAAAATAATTAAAAACAGAATTTTTGAACGGAACAAGAGTTATGCTGAATTACTTACATATTATCCCATAAAATATGTTCATTTTGGAAAATCATATTTGCTATGAATTTTTTAACAATATTAGGTTTAAGGGTTTACATAAATGTCATTTATATTAAAAATATAATTAATAATTCAATTTTATGTCTATTGTTTCTAAAAGATCATATTACACGTGTAATCATGTAAATCGGTCTTTACCTAAAAACAGTGGCCCTCTACTACTTGTATATGGCACACTACTGTTTACATTTATTTTTAGAAAAGCAGCATGACACTTGTTCGTAAAACGATGCACATTTCCAAACTACATACGTACATACATACTCGTCGTAGCAGAACAAGTTAGTATGTAGTAATTTCTTAATGATAGACAAGTAAATAAATTGGACACCTAAATATTTTTTAGAGTTAAATATAAATTTCGAAGCAAACATTTAATAGTTATAAGCCCAGTGAGTATTAAAGATTTAACATACAAAATATCATAAAACAGTCTCCTTTAACTAAATGTTGTTGTGGTGTTTGTTGTTTGGTAACAAAATACATATTCCCATAATAAAATATTTATTTTTGTTACAACTACAAATCAATCAAAAATTTACATAAATCTATAATAAACTAAAACATTTAGTTAATACATTAAAAAGTGACTAAAAATAATTTCTTGGACTTTTAAATTATTAAAACGACTGAACAGAGTACGAGTAATTTAAAACCAATTAATCAAATGTTTATTTTTTCATTCCATTAAGTTTGATTTGCTTTTTGACTGGACTTTGAAGAAAACTTCACAGTAAGAAGCCACTTGTATAAGAGAAGTAAGATAGAGTAAACAGTCATAAACAAATGCTATACATAGTAGCAGTATGTAGTAGTAAATTTACTAGGTTAGTTTGGTTTATATGCGTCTGCTTTTTCGTTTTATAGTTTATTTGCCGGGTGTCGATGTTCTTTGGTAAGTTAAATGTCTTTGTACAAGACCACATGTATGTCTGTCCGTTCGTTTATCTGTCTTTCTTTCTTTCTAGTTATTGTATCGTATCCATGATTTACAATAATTTAATGGGGTTTCATGCAAATGCACTCGTCACTTACTAAATTTATGAAAAAATAAAGTTTTTATTTACTTCAACCATGGACTCATAAATGTTGTTGCAGTTGTTGGTTATTGGTATGTTATGACAACATATTTGTAATGACCACACAATGATCATTCATTCACTCCTCTAAAATATTTGATTACTATAATTATTATTTAAAAATTTATGTTATAAATATGATGTTAATGTTAGTGTTCATGTTATTGTTCATGGGTTGAACACTATAGGCAGTGTGTCATTGAATAATTGCATGTTAAACAGACGTGAACTAAATATGTAATTTATTTGTTCATCAAAAAATGCCCTAAAACCAAGTGTTTGCATATTCTCTTACTATTACTAACATAAAATTAAATGATGTGATGTTTAATAGGTTAGTGAATGTCTTAGATAAGTTAAACCAAAGACAATTTTTTCATTTAGCGAAATACTTCTATTGTAAAGCAATCGGTTAAAATTCATTTAACTCATGTTACTTAAGTTACGATTTCAATTATTTTGTAATTTCGGTTCATATGTCCTTATTTACTTACATATGTATATCTTAAATGTATTATATTCATATATGTTATTTCGTTTGAATATTTCATAGCTTATTGTTATAGAATTACAAACTTTGTCAATATATAATTTTATATTTCCTATATAATGTAAATATAATTTGCCTATAATTATATTATTACTTTTAACTTTAAATACGCATTTAATCATGGTTTGTTTAATATTTTGTGTTTTATTAGTTCTGTACAATTTGCTTTACAGTCGGTTACGCCCCTGTCATTCGGGGGCGGTCATTCAGAACAGAACTTAACATATTATTTAAGTTTAGCGCGGTATGCATTTATGTAGCGAACTACACATACTTGAATAAAGTAATTTTTAAGACTATGTTAAAAATAAAGTTAATCATGCCTGTATTCATAAATTGTATCATACGTACATGTTCATTGAATGCTTTTATTTAACTTGCTTTGTTAGATGAAACAAATTTTGTAACTGAATTTTCGACCAGTTCCCGTAGCCCATTTTGACTGAAACTTGTTACACATAAAGACACCTGAAGACAATGCAATGTTTTGTTCAAAACCCCGGAATTAAGAAAAATTAAATGTAATTAAATAATTTTTAATTTATTTAAATTTTCTTGATTTGTGCTCAAATTAAACAAAAATTGAAACAGTGACAAATTATATAACACTTAAAAACTATTCATAAAAGACTCTATTTTAAATAATGTTGTTTTTTTATTTAACATTCATTTTCTAAATCTCGTATTAATTTTAAAACATTTTTACTTTGAACTAGGCTTTGTTGGTAATTACCACTTTGTGAATTTATTATAATTGCAAATTCTTCCACTTTATAAGTCAATATAAATACTAATAAATGTAATTGATGAAACTTTCGCAATGCGTTTTTAGAAAGATTAAATTAGAGTATTTTTCTATAATGGAAATATGTATATCATTTTGCTATATTTTTTAAAAAATTTACCCAACGAAAATGAACGAACGATACATAGAATATGTATATGAATATTTTCATATATTGTCTTAAAATGATATCAACTAATAATATGAAATGTTTTTAACAGAAGCTTACTTAAAAAACAAAACATGTTTAATATCCAAACTATAAAAAACACATTCTCATTTTTTAACCTTTTTTGATACATGAATAGAAATACACGTTAGTTAGGTTTAACATAATGTGAAGTTATACAATTTATAAGACAATAAATTCAAACACAAGAAGTCTTGTATGTCTTGTGTTATCATAAGAGATTTACGTCAAGTTGCAACATTTTGATATCACGGATTTAAACACATCATAAACATGATGAAGATGATGCACATAATAATGCATTTTGATGTTGATTTTTCAAAAAGAAAACTTTTTAAGGAATATATAAATATTATAAAATTAAAGCAAAATAAACTTTAATAATAATCACAACTTAATAATAAAATCACAACTTAATAAAAAAATACATTTATTTATTTTTAAATAAAATTAAATATTTCAACTCATAACTAACTGCAGCCTTGTAAATCGTATAAAATTCAATGACATGTCCCCCTAGTGGGTTTTAGAGTACCAAAGGCAAGGCCCACAACCAAAAACGAAAAGTTCAGTTCGATATTTGATGACTTGCAATAATTTTCATCAATTGCTTAGACTAAAAAAAAATAACAACACCAACATCAGCAGCAGTATTTAACAACAAAATGAGCAATAAACAACAGCATCATACTGATGCAGCAAAAAAAAAATAAAAATAAAAGTATTGATTATTCTTTAAATTTGTATGGGTAAATGAATAAAAAATACACATGTAGCGTATCTACTTATATGTGTTTGTACATTTCATACATTGTCTACGTGCATGTTGTTTGTAGACAACAAAGAAACAGATATAACAACCGAAAAAAATCTGCAACACACAACTGTCGACAATGACTTGTTGAAAATTAAGAAGTTTGCAGCTTATGACAGATGAGCCATGTTTCAGACTCAAAACTTATTCTACGCGATAAAAATATACATTAATGTTTTTAAAATGTAAGGGTTTGGAAAGAACAAATACAAAAACAAAAACCTGAAAAGTGATATCATGTCAGAACCTTAACAGTTGCATTCGTTATTTTCAATATTCATATTTAATTAAGCTAAAATATAAAGATATTTTTTCTAGTTCTTGATGAGGCTTCTACTGTAACTGTTAATAGGTTTGCCCTTTTAAGGCATTTTGGCATTTTTATTTATTATTTATCCTCAAAATTTATGTTTTAGCTTCTATCCTTTTTTTTAGCTTTCTTGAAAGGCTAAAATTTAAATTTTTATTATACTTTAACAGTTCACTATAAGAAAATTTAAAAAAACCCTGCGTATAGGAACTACTACGGAAATTAACAGACAGATGAGTTAGCCAGAAGCTATTAAGTTTTATAAAATGTAGTATCAATATGCTAAAATTAGGTAGAATAATCTAAAGAAATGTAGAGGGGCTAAATTAATGTGACATTCTTGAAATATAAGGTAAAACCTGCAGGATTAATCGAGATAATAATAATGAGAATCCTTTCGACTCTACTTAAGTCCTTGATAAAAAGAATAAGTTTAGTAAACAGAATTAGATACATATATAAATATGTCTTTAAAAATAAAGTGGTTTAAGTGCCATTCTATACCTTTTGATAATCTTTAATTATAATTATACCTTTTGATAAACTTTAATTATAATTATAATATTGTCGAGAATTCCTGAACGCAATTTTTCACTTGTTTTAATAAATATTTTACAAAGTTAAAAGTTATTTTTTTAAAGTTTTAGCTTGTTCTGTCCATGGAATTCAAAAACATCCCTTTCAAATACACGGTCATCTTCTACATACTATATGAGTATGTTATCTTTAACCAATGGATCCTTAAGCCTCATCACTCTGAAAACTAAAATATTTTTATCATATTTTTAACGATTATAAAAATTGTTATGGTTAACATAAACATACAATTAACCCCTTTAAGATACTGATACAAATTACCCATATGGAAGGCAAAAGTGTGTTGGCGTTTAAACAAACATATAATTTCAACAACATACAGCTTTAATTGATTAATTCATTAGTTGGCTGCTTTTCTCACATCTTCAACTTTCTACATTCAAAAACTATACATACATACATACATGTATTTTTATATATGAATAAAGCTGGATGCTAAATGTTTTCCATGTTCATCTACGAAAGGATTTCCTTAAGCCTTCGCTTCGAAATTGTACCGACACACAAGAAATATGTGTATGTATTTATGTATGTATATAAATTTAAACGTAATTAGCACCTTAACAATTCTTATTTTTATAACCACCATTAAAAAATAAATTGGTTTATATTGACTTACCGTTTGTAACACATTCTTATTATATTTGAAGACGATCTAGGTCTGACCATCCATCCGGGATGATGAGTGATCTGTAGCCCTAAGTATACCATGACCATCTTCGAAGATGAATTTTATACATATTTTGTAGTGGGTATATAAGTTTCACCATATCCGAACATAACTCTCTTAATTGTTGGTTTTTAGTTGTGGTTTTGTTTTAGTAAATAAGAAACAAAAATGAACGAAATATGTTTGCAATTTTTTTTATTTCTTACTATTATTCAGCAGATTTATTGGTTATTGATGCTAATTAAATTTAAAAAAAATTTTGCCATTTTCTGTACTATGACGTTGTCAGTATTGTAGAGGGATTTCCAACTGCGAACATGAACAAATGAAACAAACAACAATGAAATGAAAAGTTAAAGATTTAAGAAAATAAAATATGTATATATAAATTTTTCTATATCTACAACTATAAAAAGAATAGTAAATAATTAATGTCTTTCTTGTTGCTTTTTTATTATCATTTTATAGTCAATGTTGTTTTTTTATATCTTTTGTTGCTGCTGTTTAAGTTCATCAATTAATTACAAACAAAATCCAAGGTCATTCTTAATAAATATATGTATTTGTCTATTCATCTTTTCTCTCGGTGTATTTTCTACTATTTTTTTTTTTTTTTTGAACAAGTACACTGTACATATAAGACTAGACATTCACAAACGTGAGTTTCATATTTCTATTATTTAAATTAATTTTTTTTATTTATTTTTAAGCGTTCTTTAAATGTTATTGTTGTTCACTTAATTCTATTTCAATTTTGTATGAATAAAAGTAAAAACAAGCAAAATTTTGCACTTAAAGAATTATTTAAGTATTTTTCTTATTTGGTATATAGTATCTCAGCTCAAAGTTTATTTAACTCCATTGTTGAAGATATAATTTACTTTTGTGTTGGTGGTTTTCATTTGGAACAATATGAAATTTGAACTAATAAATAAAACAAAAACCCACACCTAAAAGTTAAAAAGTAACTATTTACTTTTATGGTTAACATTTTATTTCCCAAATTCCTTCAAAACGGTGGTATAACGCATGGTGTGGACCTCCAACTTTCGACCTTTGCAAGCGCTTAAAGCTGCGCACAAACATGTAAGTTCATTTTATCAATATAAATTGATAATTTGATAATAATTTTTAACCGTCTTGTCTTTAGCCGAGCAAAATTACGTATGTACATCAATACCGAACAGTACCCGGGTATGTCATACAATTTATATGGCTATTTCATCTTTTTTATACATTTCTAGTGTATAATTCAGATAATTATTAAAACTGTATATATAAATTAAATAGTTTTTGATCATAAACCATTAAATTTTAGCAATTTCTATTAAAGTTTTCTTATTGCTTTCCTATTAACAAAAATATTATATGCGAAAAAAAAACTAAAGAAAAACGCCTTCATAACGTATAATGTACATTATGCAGAATTTGACTTTGTAAAATTTTGAATTCAAGAAGCTATTACTCAGTGACCGGGAAAGATAATTGAACAAAATTTTTTATATATTATTTATTAAGGTGTATAAAATCGATTAGGATTAAAGAAATTTGCTGTCGTAAGTTGGGAAGCTTTTTGCAAAAAAAAAGATTGCTAAGTCATGGTCAAAAATTAAAATTTTAAAATTTAATACATTCAAATAATGATCATAGAAATATTCTCTCTTGTTATGATTTGAAAATAGGCAATATCAATCTACGATATACGCAAATAGTGAAATTTATCATAGAATGATTGTTTTTAGTTGTTTTATTTGTGCAACTCAAAATGATATAAAGACATTTATGTTTTCAATATCTTTAGATTTGTTTTTCCATTATCAGCCCAAGAGTCCATTCACTACCTATCAATCTTTCAACGAATGATATGTTGACGACAATGAGCTCATATTTATTTTCGAAATATTCAAAATTAAATACATATAGAAAATAGTTTAAAGCAAAATGCAACGTCATTTGACAAGCTGCTAATGCAGCTCCCGCTGTTGATAAAATCTTGTCGAATGTTGCCTAATTTCTTGTTTTTTTATTTTTCCTGCAAAAATTATAAAATGTTTACGCTCAGAAAAATGTGCCAGTTATTTATTTTAAATTTAAAGTTAGATTGAAAAAGAAAACCATTCACCGAATAAAGTAGCAACAAAAGAAAGGATTGTTAACAATTTGAAAATTTTGAATGAATTATTGTGTGTAAAGCATAGTAAAATTTATATTCTGATATATATTTGAAAGACTAATTAAAAAAAACAATTTAAAAATCATTTAATATATTAGTATTTAATAAAACTTTATCAGTTCAGATTTTATTTTTTTTCGAGTGTTTGATTTATTAAACTGCATTTTTCTATAATTAATGAGAAAATATAAAAAAATTAATAGTTAAACAAATGTCATATTTTATTTAATAAATTTGTCCGGTTTATTAATAGAGATTAAAAATCACTTGCTAAACTGAAAAATTAAAAATAAATAAAAAATACATATAAATTGGTTATATGTATAAACATTTTAATAAATATTTTTCTCTTAAATAGAAATCATTTAAATAAACATCCCAAGAAAACGTAATTAATCATATTTCAATTACGAATATTTTGGCCCACTATGAATGAACTCATAATCCATCCGACCGTCTGACTGACTATTCATGATAACGAGTATAAATTCACTTCAATTGTAATTGGTGTGTGAGTGTACGAGTGGTAAGCATGTGCATTATCTGATCGTGATTTAAACTATTTTAAAGCCCGGAAGTTGATTGCCAAGCCGTCTAAAGTATTTACATGCTTTGAAACCTATTGTTGAAAATCTTTGAACTGATTGTGTGTCCGTCTGCCTACTTTTATGGTTAGCTTACTGTCTAACCTGATCAGTCAATGATCAGGTTAGACAGGATTAAAAAGATATAGAAGACAATAAAACAATCATAAAAAATAAATATTATAAAGACGGTATAGTTAGTGTTGTAAATTTGAAACTTAAATAAAATTTGAAATTAAAGTATATAAAATTTGAAACGATATGATAAAAAGTAACGGCTGACATAATTTCTGTGAAATGACATTACACTGCAAACTTGATCAATACCCGTGCCGTGCCATCGGACAGACTCTAAAAAAGACAACAACGTTTACATATTTCAATGAAATGCTTCATATGTATACGAAACATACTGAACCGAAATACATAAAAAATGTGTGTCTACAAATGGCGAAAACTGTTTAGTCATATACAAGTAATAAATCATGGAAAGAAATATGTACAAGTCGAAAAATTTGTGGGTATGACGACAGCAGCGACATGCGGTGGCGGTATTTAAAAAACGAACTTAAATTGAACGCATAATTGTTGTAAATATGAAAAATAAAAAAATAAAATTAACTTATACTACTACACTATGAATTAAAAAAAATAATAACAAAAACTTTACTACACTCTCAATAAACTGTGAATTCTGCTTAACAACATTTTGACACTCTACAGTATTGTAGCTAATGCTTGTAACTTATTAAATAGTTTGTGCTACACTTTCTGTGCATAGGATGATTTTTAGACGAATATAAAAATATAGAAAAATTTATTTTCGATACCGAATATCCCACGAATGTGCTGACTCCTACATGCATATAAAAATTACTTAAACTTCTAATAAACTAAATATTAAACAATATGATTAATATTGATTTATTTTATAATTGTTTATATCTGTTTAATGCATAATGTGGTCGGCTTGACCAATTCTTATTTAATTTGTTGTTATCCTACATTCAAACTTTTTACATACTATAACTGGAATTTTATGAATGTTAATAAAAATTAAGCAAAAAAAAACTTCACGCATAAACCTTAATCAGAATCTAAATGTTGCATTCAATAAAATAGAACAAAATTATTTGAAAAAACTCAAAATTTTGAACACTATATTAAGGTTTTTAAAGCTTAATTCTAACTATCTAAAGGGTTTTTAAAGATCTACACTGAACCGAATTTAAAGAATATACTCCTTCACAACACTGTTTAAATTCAAATCACACTTTTTTTAATATAAGAATTAGTGGCTTATTTTCATTCTTTTATGATCAGGCAAAATTATGATACTTTATTGTATATTAATACATACATAGTAGTTTCGTTTTCATTTTAAATTGGCCATTTCATCGCATAGACACTAAAAAAGAGAGAATGAAAAAAATTATATCATTACAATTGGCCTTATTTTGCTTCCCTTTATTCTTGTATATTTTTTATTATTATTGTTTTTTTAACTTTTTTGGAGTAAAAATTTCATCCATCCTTTATTACATGTAATCAATGACAAAGCAGTTTTTGTTCAAGTTACTTTTTTCTCTTATTTATGACATGACTTTTCAAACGTGGCAGTTGTTGTAGTTCAACCACATTTGGACTCGATATCGGGCTGCCTGCTATCCGTCCAGCCATTTAAAGGCAAAGGAAAAGACTACATCATCAAGACATCCGTCAACAAGAATTTCGTAATAACCATATACATTTCTTTAAAATATAGTTTTACTTTATTTTGTTGTGTGAAACTGTTAAAAGCTGAAATGATACGCAATTATTGTTATGAAAATGTATTTTAACAATACTAAGTAAAGAAAAAATAAATAAATATATTATACTAAAAAGACCAAAAGAAAAAAATAGGAATTAACACAAATATAAAAGTTGTTTGAGTCGTCCTTATAAATATTTTAGTTATTAGTCAACATGGGATTTTGTATGGAAAAAGTGTGTAATAAACTATATATAAATCATTTATAACTCTTTTAAAATAAAGTTTAACACTTAACATAATCCATGCCTAATATATACGAAAAATGTTGTACATTATACAAATGCTACATTGTCTTCCATTACGAAATTGTTTCGTAATATATACAAAATTGTACAAACATTTTATTATAATGCAAAATAATTTTAGAATAAATTTCGTAAAATTAGAAAGGGGTTTAATGAAATACATGCAATGTCTTATTATACATGAAATTTTCGTAAATATTACGAAAAAAGTAGTTCCGATTTTGTTTTTCCTTAAGTACCAACGGTGATTTAAATAATAGCGTCCTTAATGATGTCAATACCTACATCGTGGTATACTTAAATCATCTATTGAACTGGTCAAAATTATGAGCCTATATAGACAAATTCAGAATTAATAACAAATTATTTCTAACAATTTTACTGAAATGGAAAACGATAAAGATATGATTAAAATAAAACTTTTTAGTATTACATTTCAGGATTTGTAACACACGGAGTCAATAAAATTATTTGTTATTTAACGAATACTTATTTTCTTAAAGCTTTAATGGGATTTAATGGTTATAGCTATTTTAAATATTATTAGTAAGATACAGGTGATTTACTTGTATACACGACTAGCAGTTACCATTATGCCCCTAAAATACCTTTCAACGTTACTACCAACAAAACAAATACCGTTCAACGTACCCTATAAACTTATGTAGAATATCGCATAACCGATGATGTATTTATCATTATTAAGTTTCTCCTAAAACTTTTCGCCATCAAACAGATTTCTCTATAACAAAAACTAAATCAAACCAATGACAACTGATGAAGCTGTCACTAATAAAACAATAATTCAAACTGAACAGAGTTTCGAATTGTTGCAAATAAAAAAACCCAACAAAATAACCTTGAACAACATATATTTGGCAACACAATACTTTATATCTACATACATACATACATACATACATACATACATACATACATACATACATACATACATACATACATACATTTGAATGATTGTCGATGATGTTAGTGGAAGGGGGATAAGCCTGAAGGTTTTATTTTGATAAAGACTGTCAAAAGTTCCACAAGATTAATTTAAATGGAAGTTCAAATTGTAGACATGAGCAAACAATGAATATGTAAATAGTGAATTTCTATTTTAATTCAAAATTCTGTAGGCCAACAGCAGGTGTGAGAATTATGAGAAAATGTATTAATTTTAAATGAACTTCAACTTTGTAAATTTACAGCAAGAAAATAACTGCAAAGAAACTAACAAGAAGGGGTTGTTTTTACGCTCTATAAGAAACGACTGCGGCGTAAAAAAGAGTTTTTTTTAAGGTGCTGCTTTCCTGTATACTTTTTCAGATGCACAAAATACGGCTAGTTTATCTGTTATTCAAATGTTACTTATTGTACGACGAGTATTTACAATTTCGTCATATCTTTGAAGTTGATTAATTATCCTGACGCGAAAAACGTCAAATTGGAAATGTGAACTAATATACCAACAACATTCTAAGCCGTTTAAAACGCCAACAATACGTCGCTGCTTTTGAATTTATTCGCCCTTTTGTTTTTAAGAAAATTAAGAAAATACTCTCGCATATCCAGTTAGTTAACAAAAACATTGGTCAATAATACTTCCTTAAGAGGCCTTTAAGGCTTAAATTAAGAAAAAACTTCATAAAAGTTTCGTTTGGTTCACATTTATTAATGTTTGAACATTTTTGAATTACAACAATTACGCACAGCTGTGTATTGTTGTTCGTTAAAATATTTTGTGCAATTTTTTGACAAATGCTGAGCGATTGATCTTAAACCTCACTGGGGTGTTTCTGGGGGTAACTAAATATTTAGAAAAACTAATTTTTAACGATTTTGACATTGTAATTAATTGTGAACGTTATATTTGGCCTAAACTTAAAGTTAAGAATGACAAGGAATTTGTTTAAAATAGTATTGGAATTAAATTACACCAAGCAACAAATTTATTTCCTCAATGAAACCAACCAATAAACATAAAATAAAAACCAATGAAATAAAATTTAAATTCCGTGTTTTTGCTTTATTGGTTTACTGATTGTCTATTTTCATTTTCCGATGGTCTATTTTTTTCTTATTGCACAGTGTTATAAGAATATTTCTAAAGTTTCAAATATTTACTCTGAAGCGCAGTTAATTAATAACAATTGATTATTTAACTAATTAAGCAGTTTATTAAATTTAGTTTGAAGTAACTTATATTGACGAAAACAGCTAATTTATATTAGCTTTATAACACACGTACATAAATATATGTTTTATTTACAACTATACAGTGATTTTGTTATTTATGTTTTTGTCTGTTTCTATTTTTTTCTAATTTTCAGCAAATGGTTCATATCAGCCAGGCATGGAACCAAAAAGACAACGTACCGCCTACACACGACATCAAATATTGGAATTGGAAAAAGAATTTCATTATAATCGTTATTTAACCCGCAGACGACGTATTGAAATTGCCCACACATTAGTGTTGTCAGAGAGACAAATTAAAATTTGGTTCCAAAATCGACGTATGAAATGGAAGAAAGACAATAAATTACCAAATACAAAGAATGTACGCAAAAAGACCGACGCAAATGGTAATCCAATAACACCAGTGGCCAAAAAACCTAAAAGAGTCAGTGCTAAGAAGCAAGCGCAACAGCAGCAACAACAACAGCAGCAGCAACAACAATCGCAGCAGCCTGTGATAAATGAGGTAGATAATGTGAATAATTTGGGATACAATTTAGAGAAATTAATATAATTTTTTTTGGTGACATTTTAAAGGGGTAAATATTTATTTAAAGTCCTTAGGATAATAGAAACTATTTAGAATTTTTACGGTCTAAGTTGAAATGGAAGTTTCATAATTTCTAGAATTTTTGACTTGAAAATGTGATGATTACATGTACTGTGATTTATGTAACTGGTTTAGCGATAAAACTCATAAACAAGTTTTATAGTATGCAAAATCTTTTTGTATAGATAGAACCTGCCCCCTTATAAGGTCCCATAACTTACACAACATCATCTTAAGTCATTATGTTATCACTTCACTTTCATTAGAGGAAATTATGTACTTACCTCAATCGCTCACAAGTAATTAAAAGGTTTTATATAACAGATTTTTAATAAGTCATTAAACTACTTCTGGGTAATGTGGTGGTAATAATTAAATATTATGTTGCAATTGCAAAGTATTTAGATCTTTAGAATCCTATAATGTAACCTATAGAAGTAAAAACTTATTAATTTCATCCAATTTTTCAAGCATTACTCTGCTTTTAAAAAATAATACATTATTACTATATATTTCTATAATAAATTAAAAACAATTTGCTCATTGAATTTTTAATTTTCATTACAGTGTATGCGCTCAGATAGTTTAGAAAGTATGGGTGATGTAAGTTCATCATTAAATAATCCACCATATATACCAGCAGCGGGTGATGCTGCAAGTTTAATGAACCCACAACAAATGCCCTGTAGTACGTACAATAATGGATCTCAATCAACGGCAGCACAAAATTCCCATGTTAATGTTAATACCAGCAGCGGCAACACCAACAGTAATAACAACAGCATGAATGGTAACAATCCAAATAGTAACAATAATAACAACAATAATAGTATACATCTCAACAACAATAATAGCAATAATACAAATCAAATGCAATCAAATCTACATTCGCAGCAACATCAACAAGGGCATGTGCAACATACACAAGATCTAATGGCAAACTTGCAACAACATATAAAACAAGATTATGATCTGACCACACTTTAGAATTAAATAAATTTTAATCGATTTAAATTTTATTTCATTGAATTTATAATTTAGTAAAAAATAGTTCAGTTTGTCCTCAATTGTGTTTTTGTAAATGTATTTCAATATCTAAAGCTTTTTGTAAATTTTCTATAAAAAATTATAAAGAAATAAAAAATTATTTGTTTTTATAAATATTAGTACACTGAGAAAAACATTAAAATTGTTTACTAAATATTGAAACAAGTAAATTTTAGGTTTATATTTAGATTTTATTTGAGTCATCAAATCAAACTTAATTTTGTGCAGAACGAGAAATCAGTTAATTAATAGTTCTAAAATTACTAAACATTGTAGTCAACTTGTTATAATAATGACAATAGAAAATTTTTTCTCAGTGTATTTATATAAGGTTTGTCTCTATTGTGTCAATATGTTAAAACCAACTATCAACCAAGTGATTATTTGTGTAATATTTTTCTGTTAAAAGTTTTTTTTATTTTTTCCTATTTGCATATGTTTGTTTAACATTAGTTTTAAAAATTGGATTAATATAAATTAAGTAAATTAGATATTTGTATATTATTTAAATGTGGTTTATATTTGTTTAAATTCGTTTTAATGAAATTAACTTGTATCGGAATATTACAGTGAAATAGTTAAGATTTTTAAATATTGAAATAATTTTATTAAAGGGTTCTTTGATCAACTTAATTTTATATTTAAACATAAAAATTTAAAAGAAATGAAACAAAACTCTATTCTACTTCATTAGTTTATAATAAAAATATTTAATTATAGTTTTAGCTTTAAGTTTGTAAATTACAAAAGAAACAATTGCAAATAGTTAATACTTATTCTCTGATAAATATCTACATTTTAAGCAAAATACATACATATATGTATATTAATAAGAGTATATGTTTGAAATATTGATTATAATTATTATTAAAATTATTATGTTAATAAATATTTAATAAAACAAAGAAAAACCAACAAAATTAGACAATATTAAATACCAAATAAAATATAAATGAAAGTTTTACAAAAAAAGAAATAATATGCATTTTGTCTTTATATAATTAATAGCATCATAAAGTACCAGGAATTAGTAAGTTTTAAATGAGGAAGAAATGCACCTAGGATTCTATCAGCAAAAGAAAAAAGTAACAAAATATTTTTTTACGAATATCTCATTTATTATGCGTCGAACGCATATTGATTGAAATTCAATGTATTCCTACATTTTAGTTAAGACCATTTTTTGCATATCATTCCTATTTTTTAGCTATAGTGCATTATTTTTACATTGCACAGATTTTTTCAAATCGTAACATGTATTTTTTAACGCCGTTACAGATTGTTAAAATTTTTCTGTCTAATATACATTGTTAATTTATTTTAAATTACTCATTACCACAACACTCTCGACCGTAGTGCAATATTATATTAGAAATAAAATTTTAAAAATGCAAGTATACATACTTCCTTATTAACAAACAAGTCCATTGAAATCATTCTACGGCTTCTTGTAGCTCTAATATATATACAATAGGGTGTCCCGTGGACCAATTTTTTGGAGGAATACCTCTCAAGCGATGCGCAATAATGTACTAACTAGCAGAAAAATTTTATTTTTTTGTAAAGCTCCTCAGTTCTTTACTTGCAATTAAAAACCATGTACAAAAATTCTATGCAATCTTTTCAAAATATAAATTTAAAATAAAATTCTAAAATGGACCAAACCAAATTCCAAACTGATTTTTAAATATTTTTCTGTATAAGCTAAAAGTTGCGACAATTTTGACACCTATTTCGATGACATACATACATACATACATACATACATACATACATACATACATACATACATACATACATACATACATACATACATACATACATACATACATACATACATACATACATACATACATGTATGTACAAAGTCTAGTATGTTAAGTCTAGCGATAACCGTGTGTAAGCTGGAGAAAATTAAAAAAAAGTATTTTTGAATTATTATTTTTTTTTTTTTTTTGAAACAAAATCCAACATAGAAAGGGTTTAAAAGCTTTCTTACGACATGGAAAGCGTGTGTTCATATTTCAATGTCTTGCTACTTTACCTAGAGTTAAAATACTTTTCGTCTTTTTGAAAAAGGTGCATTAGTCTCGAATAACACCATAGTTATTGGAATAGAACTATATCGCTTCATAAACGAAAAGTAATTATAATTACTAAATTCTAACAACAATTACATCTTGTAACGGATTGTAACAAAATTACAATTTTATAATTTAAATAAATTATTCAATAAAAAGAATGTAATGATTAATTCTAAAATTAAATATGTATGAACATTAGGATTCTCCGTTTGTATGGAGAAAAGTTGACGTACTGAATGAAAGCTTTGTTGATACCGCTTTTCAAAATTTTTATACCATAACAATTTCTTGTGCTATCTACATATATAAAAAATTATATAATTTTTTGGAAAAATTAATTAATTTTTTTTTATTTTTACATCGATTTATTTATTGTAATAAATTTGAATTAATATTCTCTGTATTGTACAAAACCGAAGCAACTTTTTTTGTGCTTCAAATTCGTGAAAAATCTATGAATTTTACATTAGCGTGTCATTGGAGGGATGTTGTTCATTTTTGGTAATTCTAAACTACATCTAATCTTAGTTTTAGGAGCAATTAAAATCCGATATTTGGATGTCAAAATTAAAACACATTTTCTTCATGACACTCTTATGAAAATTTTACTGTTTTTTTCACAAAACCTTGATGTACTTCAAATATGTTATTTATAATGACTTTTCTATATTTATTTTCTTACGTTTAACTGGGTTTTCATTTGTATCTGGTTTATAAAAGTGAAAAGTATGTAATCGCATTTTTTGATGTGATTAAGATCTGTGTATCGAATATCAATGCTAGACTCGCATTTTTAAGCGAATAATGTGCTTTAAAGTCAATTTCTGAAGGAACAAGAACTCGTGTCCGTTAGAACCTGAGCTACTTTCCCATCAATCATGGTAAGAAAAAGGTCATATTTAACAACAATTTGGCAATTATTTACAATGTATGGATCCAAATCTTTTATTTCTGCTTCGACAATTTCTTTGGTTTTTGCTGGCGTTTCCTTGCAACATTCTACTGGGCACTGGAATCTGCCAAATATATTTATTTGCACTAAGGAGAAAATAAATATATTTGAATCAGAAATTTGTTCAAACTCTTCTAGAAATATTTGCTTATATTCGCTTAAAAATCCAACAGGTTCACATTGTTTAAATGTAGCAAGTATATTATTTTTTTTTCTTCTGCAGACAAAGATCTTAAAAGCTCGACTATTTTTGCTTTATCATTTTCATAATTTGCTCTTAAACTTTGAATATATGCATCAAAAATACAGTCCAATCCATTTTCTTGAAGCAATGAAGTATTTTTACGCCTTTTAGTGGACTGCGATGATGTATATGATAATTTAGGTCTTCCCCGTTTTCCTAATGATTTTGAAGGTTCAATTGTGGGAAATGCTATCTCATTTAAAGACTAGCTTTTTGTACCCTGCGTTGCCTGGGATTTTAAATGATTTATAATATTAAATCTATATACCACTGAAATTAATATGTCGAAATTTAAATCTACATTCAAACTATAGAATTCAGAACAACTTTCACAAAATTGACTTTCACAAGCTTGAGTGGTAAAGAACTACCTTTAAAATTAAAAACTAAGCAATAAAAAATATTAATACTTAAGATTTCGGATTTTTAATCATTTTCCCCGGTAGGCCAGTTGATAGTGTGCTGGTATGTTAGTCTGGGGGTTGTGGGTTCGATTACCATAAGAGGTTTTGGTCTGCTACACTACAATGGTCATAGTCACCCTGCTCTGTAAATTAGGTTAGAATATAATTGTAATGAACAAACTATTTCTCTCTGTATTTTGAAAATAATCCCAATAAACCTTTAACTAAAGATTTGTACGTTAAAATGTACATGTTCTATTAAAAATCATGGTTCCGAAAATTATTTTATATATGTAAATTTAATTTCTATTGTAAGATTTGTTGAATTTCAATCTCGATTTGTTAAGTCTTTTCTGTAATTATAAAATTTAGTGCTCTTTTTACATAACTTTCATCACTTTTAAAAAAATTATTTAGAAATTCGTTATATCGAGTACAAATTTACTCACTTAATCGTAATATAAGGTAGTCAATGGAAAAAATTTGGCCGTTCGTTAAATCCCGAATTCGCTAAACTGAGTATTCGTTAAACCGGGAAACCTGTGTAAAAAATTTGTTTGTGAATATTTGGGTAAGTATATAAGTAGAAATTACTCTTGCTTCATTTAAAAAAAATAATAATTTTACCGCGTTTCGTATTTTGTCTCTTCTTATTTTTTTTTTTTGAATAATGATTTAAATAATTAAATCTTCTAAGTCAAGATATATTTCTGATAAAAATTTATTAAAGTCGGCCCAGCCATTTAGGTGTGGACCTTATAAAAAACACGAAACTCTCCTTTTTACCCATTATAATTTATTTTTTCTAAAATATATCTTTTGACTGATTACAGCAAAATACATTTCAAGTATTTGCATATTTCCGAAAAAGTACCAAACTACACATAATTACTCGTTAAGTTTGAATTACTCACATGCCTATTTCACACCCTCCTGGTCCAAAGTTCGCAACGAATTTTTCCCAATACATATTTCTAACACTTTAAAAGCTAAATCGAAAGTATTTAGATTTAGAACAGACAAAAATCACTTTTTAAGAACAAAAACAGTACTTTTGCCAGTTTTTCATAATTTCTCTGTTTTTTTACCCGTTTTGACCAAACATTTACAACGGAAATTGTTAATTAAAATTTCTTATGCTATGTATACACGGTTGTCAGATCTTACATGTTAACAGTAAAATGTGTAGAAAATACCTAATAACACTGCCTACTTTTGCAGCATTGTCAGTCTGATAACGTTGCAATAAAAAAAATTAATGTTCAGACGATTGTTAGATATTTTCCGAACATTTTACTGACAACGTTGTAAGATCTGACAACCGTGTGTAATGGCTTTTAAATATTTTCCCAGTTTTTCGCCCTTTATCCCAATTTTTGATACCAGTTTTGTTCCAACTTTCGCAACGCAACTTTGCTAATACATATTTCTGACATTTTAGAATGCTAAATCGAAAATATTTTCGCATTAAAATGGCCAAAAAAATAAGTGTTTATGCACAAACAAATAAACAAACTTACAAAAAAATTTATAATATATATTGGGTTTATGACTTAATAAATATCTAAGCAAATAATGACCTTAAATGTGGTTATTTTAAAGTACAAAAATATTATATTTGAAATTCTTCACATTTGATCAATATTATGGGATAGTTATACCAGTTGGATTGGCAATATTACTATGTTATATTATACAATGTCTTAGCTTTACTATGCAAGAAAATTATGTCAATATTTAACATTTTATAAAAAGTATATTCTATTCTCCCATTTCCTACTGTGCGCCGAATTATTGTCCATAACTAAAACCAAGAGCCGAAGCGTTTATCTTGCCAGCTTGTATTCCTTGACTAGTCCAAGTTAAACAAAGTGGGACGAATTATATCTTTTCGGATTCCATTAACCCACCAAGTGCTGAAAGCATTTATCTCGGATTTTATTACTCAGCTAACCGACGGAAACTGAAGTGTTGATTTATAAATACTCAATCGTACCCGAAGACACTAGGCTGCTCTGTGGGATTAAATTTTAATGGCTGCAGAACTCTGTAGAACCTTAACAGACCAAGTTCACCAAGGATAGAAACAAAAACTGCTTCATAATACCAAAACATAGAACTACAGAAAAATCATAAAAACCTGAAAAACAATTTTGAGAAATAATATCTTAGTTCAAAACAAATTTTAATTTAAGACGAAAAATATATACATATGTATTTAATGTTTTTTCAGCGCTAAATTTTCTTGCGTTCAAGTGCAACATAAAGATTCCATTTTTAGAATAAAATATTAAAATGTTTCTCAAATTTCTAATATTTTGCGGCTTACTTATAACATAATTACTGAATCATCTAGAAGAGATAATCAGGTATTTCTGAACAAATTCATTAACTGTTTGTATTGTTATACTGTTCATAAGTTTAATTTAACATATAACATTTATTTCAAACTCACACAGAACTTTTTATTAATCCTTTTTAAGGCGAACGTTTGCTAATAATGCAATTCACTTATATAGTTATATACATATGTAAGTAAAGCTTAATACTTTTATCACCTCTATTAGTGAGTGGGTTATTTCTTTGGCCATTCGACAGGCAGTCTGTCTTTTTATTTGTTCGTTTATTTATGAATTGTTAAGTAGCGGGTTAATGCCAAATAACAACAACAAACAGAAGAATATGACAATTGTTTATTTATGTTAATAAATAAATAAAACACACACATGAGTGCACACAATTATTCTTGGCTACCAACCAACCTACCAAGTAACCAGAACTTTAATACATATTTTTTGTGCATTAGGATGAACTGTGAAAACGAAATATACAAATTTTGCCTAAAGTTAAGACGAATGAAATGTACCTATCGCAATAGCTTTATTTATAAATTTGGTATGAAAAAAAGATATTGCTTAAATATTTTGAAAATATCAGATATTTTTAATATAATTTGTAATATATTTAGACATAAAACTCTATTTCGAAAAAGGAATTGAACTTTCAATTTCTATATAAATATAGTACCTAACAAACTGAATGACTAAACCGATAGACATTTTCCAGATGTAGAACTATAAACTCTTGTATCACATGAAGAGGACATGGAAATATGGAATGAAAATACGAAATAAAAATTTTGCACAGTAATTCTACCTACACACAAACAACATAAAGAAAACGAAGAAGATCTTTTTGCGATGATAAATTAATCGCTAAGAGTATTTCCATGTTCTTGTAAGACAATCCAATGTCAAAACGGAGTAGATTGATTATTCCTCTTCTTGGGTTTTACTATGACCAAAAGTACAAACACAAATTTGCAGCCACATATACACGGTATACTTAGGATACATACATTTTAATATTTTTACTCGTATTAAGAATGTGTGTGTTTATGCAAAGTTAAGCAAAAAGTTGGAGTATCGGGGCTGTATGTGACCAAAGTACAAGCAAAATGAATTGAAAATGTTGTTGATTTCATGCTTGAAATGTCACCAGTTTCCTCTTTATTATTTTATGTCCAATTCCATTTCAAAAGGGATGGGCTGGTTAGTTTAATAACATTCTTCACTCAATACAGTAGTTAAATTTTAGCTTTTGTTGCAGCTTGTATCAAATCTTTAGAATTTAAGAAAATCATTATTCTTAAGTCAATTCAACTACTGAAAGTTACCTCTAGAAATCACTTGAATATTAAAAGCTTAGCACGGATTCTACTTCTTTAACTTTTGCAGCATTGATAAATGCCTAAATATTAGATGACGTCAAATTTCATTCAGTTAATCGAGTACCTATTTCCAGTGCTCGGTCAGATCTCAAAAAGAATTCATTTGAAAATTTTATATTTTATAAACGGTTTATAAATCAAATTTGGTATGGAAATTTAATTTTATTAACTAAAATTTGCGACTTAGGTAACCCATTTTTAAGACAGATTAGACATAGACTTAGTTCATTTGATATTTTGATCTGAAAAGTTTGTTTTACATTGTATCACCATTTTGATGACATAGTTGATGAGATTATGAAAGCGAGTGAGTTGTATTGTTAATATTCATTAATATGATATAGCCACTTTACATATTCAGTAATAAATTGTTGAAAACGTATATAGCTAGAGATCCAGCGTCCTAGCTTACTACAACCTGTCGCTATTATTAAGGGAATACACCTAGTTTAAAGGGGCAAAGATAAAAAAAAAACACAGATGATTACTTGGCGCGATTGATATAATTAATCAGTTTGTCATCATTTGGGAAACTAGATGGTGTATCTTGTGCCTAAATGTCGTAAAGTTCGGAGTGGCACTAGAAAGGCACGAAGTGTTGGTACTTTATAGATAGAAATTGTTTATAGGGCAGATTGAATACTTTTGTTTTGCTCAAACCCACAATTTAAAAACAATTAATGTGGAACAGAATACTGGACTATTGAACGAGAACAATCAAGATATCCTCAAGCTGCTTCAGCTAATCGTAGAATACCTTTATGTATATGCCGATATTTAAAACAATTTTCGAGGATATAAATTAATTGACACTTGCTCCAACGAATTGATTCCTTTCCAACGTCAACTCTAAATAAGCTCTCATGGCTGAGTAAGTTGGCTGTTATTTTTTACTTTTCAAGCGCACTCGAGCATTGAGCTTAACATGACAAACATACATACATCTACCAAAGGGGTTTTATAACTCCTCTTCTTTATGCTCGTGTTAAACACATTTCCAGAAGCCAACAGGTGCCAACGAGTTACGATCAATCATCAAATGAATCGATTTTTAATTAAGAACTCTTGTTACCAGTACCCCACCGCACAACGATGTATATTTTTTCGTCCGTTTATGTGTATCATCATTATCTCTATTTAACATCGACGCGTCAGTTGACATTGATTAGTGACAATGGATGTGGATAGCTTTCCTCATAAGTACTTCTTTTTGCTTGTTGTATTCATTGTATTCGCACTCATACCAATTTGGATCTCAAAGAATGTAGTGCGAGCATGTGTCGTTATTTAACGAAAACCTAAAACACTTTGAGTGAGTTTGATGTTTGTTTTGAGTTTATGAACAACGATAACAACACAACAATAATAACAATATAAAGTATCCAATTTCCAGGAAAAAGGTTGGGGTTAATCCCAGCATGCGGTGTGTGTGTCTAATATTGCAAAAATTTGTTCTAATTAGTTGACAATCAATGATAATGAATCAGCTTAAAATGTTTGTGATTAGTTTATAGCATTTATACATATTTAAGTAAAAAATGTTTTTTTTAATAATATGTATTATATGACGTTTAATGAACTTTTACTTTTTGGGGATTATTTTATTTACAAATATATATTTTATAAATTATCTCACAGATTAATAATTTCACACATATATATCAAACAACATTAATTTAAATATACAAATTTATTTAAAAACTTGTGCAAAAATATATACGTATATAAATATGTACATATATATTTTAAAGTAAGGATTGACTTTTAACAAAATAACTATTTAATACATTTTTAAACGCTTCCTGAATATACAGTGGTCATACGGATTAACATTGGCTTAAACCCTTTAAAATGTGCCGACAATTAAAGGATTTATAGTTTTTTGCAGTTTGTCTTTTAAAAACAAACAATGCCGCTTAATCCCTTCTCATAGACTTTCATCTGGGATTATCCAGAAAAAGTCAGTTACAACGTACAACCTTTTTATTGAAAATATATTTCATTATTTTTATGAAAAAGAAAACAATATTTGCATTTGAAAAACAACAACAAACACGACAATTAAAGTCGTCTACTGTTGCTAATTTGAAAGGCGCAAGATGAAAAAAGGATTAAAACTTTGACTTCTTGGCATAC
Organism: Lucilia cuprina; assembly: GCF_022045245.1. NCBI lineage: Eukaryota > Metazoa > Arthropoda > Insecta > Diptera > Calliphoridae > Lucilia > Lucilia cuprina. The sequence goes on along the minus strand of NC_060952.1, from coordinate 44,848,210 downwards.
ATACATGAGTCTACAAGATGTTACGCCCACCAAAGAAAATCGTACACACAGCATGTCAATACAAAGGAAAGGATTAAAGTTTCCTGTAAATACTGGAAGTCAAACTAATGCGGTGCTTTGATTGTTTTCTAAGTAGCATTTAAATTTGACTTTTGTTTTAGAATGCCTGCTTTGTTTCACCGGCCCCTAGGGTACTGCAGAACGTACATTGATTTAACTCTTTCTCCCGTTATGTTTGAAAATGTTAGGCTTTTAAAGGAAGCCGCAACTAAATATATTCGTTGTGCCTACAACTACTGTGATCAAAAGGTACAAATATGCAAATATTTCGATAGAATATTATATACATAAAAAAACAATTTTCAATAGATTTTGCAAAAATGATAAATCTGTAAATGATCTTTTGCCAATAGTTTCTTATCGACTGCTTTTCTAAGAAGCGATTTGTTTTCCTTTGTTTACGAGAATGAGCGAGTGTAGTGTGTATTTATTATACCTGTCAATTAATGAACAATAAACACTCTTCACTCGGTATCTCAGCAACTGTCAAAATAAACAATTAGATGAAATTAATTTTCATTAGCAACGATTTAAAATCAATTTCCAAACATGTTGCAAGTACCACAATGATCGAGTATTGGTATGGTATTTTTTTAGAACAATTTAAAAACAAAGCTGAAATTATTGGTATTTTTCATTCGTTTGTATTTTTGTGTGAACTTGAAATATTTATTACACAAGGGGCGAGTTCACATTGAGTATATTTTACACATACACATATACATACTCCAACAGTATCCTAACAATAGTTTTGTATCACAAAAAAACAGAAGAGAACAGAACTCAAGTGTGTGGCCCTACAGAAATCAATCAAGGCTCATCAACAAATTGTTGCACTTCACATCATAAAGTGTTGTAATTTATTACACTTTGGTTTGGTTTTGGTTTGAGTACTGGCACTATGTTGAATTGATGGCCATTAAAGCCTTGCACTTCATCATTTTTTTCAATACAAAATACAATAACAAACATGCATATTTTTGGGCTTAAGCCCTTTTATGTTTTAGGAGGAGTGTTTATGTATCATATATTTATAGCTGTTCCCGTACTCAAACCTTCTTACGAAACTCTATAATTAATGGGAGGCCATTTATAATATTGGCAGTTTAGATTCATGTGCTTTTTCGTTTGGTTACTTTTTATAGATACAAATTTCATTTGTATAGAATTTCATTTGAGGTAAATATTTCTTTTAATTCTAATTTGTAATCATTAGTTGTTCCTTATTAATATTTATTAACCTACTGGTGTGATAATAGATTCTGGTCAAATACAATTTTAATCAATATTTTTTTGTTTTCATTTAAACAACTAGTGCTCCATTTAAAAACACAACACTTCAAGGACATTTATAAAAAGACGGTCCTTTTTAAAACATAGAATAGAATGTATTTTTTTACGGTTTCTGAAAAAAATCTTGAATTTATTTTACAGATGTGTATCTATGTATACAAAAATCAATGTATGTTTGTTTGTTTTTTTTGTAATAGTCCTCTATGTTCGGAAGGAGTGGCCTCCGGTAGGTTGGTGTTCTAGTCTGGTATACCGGAGGTGGTGGGTTCGATTCCCACCTGAGGTATTTGTTATGCATCATTTAAGACATAATATCGCAACATGTGAAGTTTGCTCCTACTGAGACCAGGTTACGTTTTTGGAGACAATATCTGTTGTAACTATGTTTTAAGTAAAGTAACAAAAATTGTGTATATAATATCAATTTTAAAGTACAATATTAGCTTTGTTTTGAGATACAAAGCTTGTTTCTAATTTTTACCGTTTTGGAGTTATATGTTAGCTTTTTGACCAAAAATTGTGTTTTTTTATATTTGGCCTGATTTAATCGTGCTCAAATTTCGACTATCTCAATATCTGGAAAAGGAATCATTTGGTGGGTTAAGACGAACAAGATTCCGACATTTGTTTTCTCCCTAAATATGATCCGGTCAGTCTAATGTACATCCTCCTTCAAATTGCAAGTAGGAGGTTTACACGTCCACTTCTTCAAAAGTCGAATATCTCGGAATATGGTAAAACTAGAGTCCATAAGTTTGAATGGACAATTTTGACATCTATATGAATATTTGAAGAAAAAATAAGAGGGCTAGCATTAGGGAGCGTTGCACCTCACATATGAATAAAACAAAAAAATCGTGTATCTATGAAAGCATTGCAGCTAGAATTATCTTATGAGTAGGGATGCCAATCGGGATTGGGGATTTTTAAATGAACCCCGGAATCCCGATATCGGGATCCCGGTATTTTTGGGATTTCTAAATCCCGAAAAATATAAATTAATTTTCAACGAATCTTTTTGGAAAACAAATTAATTCAAAGTAGTGAAAATAATAAAATAGTTATTTAAATACAGTGCTTTCTAGATACACCACTCATGTGACCAAATGTCTTGAGCTGAATATCGGATATATGGTTTTTAATGACCGCTAGGGAAACACTACAAAACTGGTCTATATAGCTATCGTAGTTCCAGCTTTTGCCAAGTTATCAGCAATATTATTTCCAGTTATATATCGTATCCTCTTACCCAAATAAGAGAATTATCATCTCGCCATCTTATTAACAGGTTGACTGCCAGTATAGATTCTGATATATCCATATCCGATAGTGTCAATGCCTATTTATTGTCCTTTTTATATCCTACACCACTTTAGTGGGAGTGGAGGGGTATATTGGGTTTGCCCCGAGTAGCTCATAATTATGTTTAATATACTCATATATCGAAAAAAAACCGGCACAATTTAGTTTTATACCAGCCTTGAAAACCCTGTTGAATTTCGGGACTCTTTTGACCCAAGCATCCTTACAACGCCGCCCTTCAAAAAATGACATTAATGTCCACAATACGCTTAAAAAGACTAGTGTCATAGTGAAATTCAGCATAAATAAATTTTATGTAACCGTAAATTCACCCTCCAAATTTTATGAGCATCGCCTCAAACATGGGGCTTGAGAGAAGCCCCCAAATAAAACATATTTCAGAAAATCAGTTTTTTAACAATAAATTGCTTAAATATATTGGAGGCGAGGTAGAAATCAAGTTAAATGCTTTATTATGAAAATAAATCATAATTTCTTACATGTTACTTTTAGATATCCGATAGTATCTATGCCTATTTATTGCCCGTTTTATTTTTGATATTTCAGCTTGTATGTTAGTAGAGTCATCTTAAGTTAATTTCTCAATGAATAATGTAATTCGATTTAAAAATAGGCTGAAATGTTTAAAATTTTATGATCCTGCTTATTTTTTAATCAATAACTATTAAAATTCCTTATTTAATATTTTATAATGCATAAATTTAGCGGAAAAACACTTAAACTTCAGTATTTTAAAATCCCGAAAATCATTTTTAAATTTCCCAGTTTTCGGTACTTTAAAATCCCGAAAATCCCGGGATGTTTGAACTAGCAATAACTGGCGTTGTACCTCCCATATGAATTAAAACTAAAACTCGTATATCTAGAAATTTATAAAAGCTTGATAGGTAAAGAGATTTTTATTTATATTGCTTTTGGGTAGCAAAACACACTGGGTATAGCTAGTATTATATAAAATGTTCTATTTATACCCTACACCACTTTAGTGAGGCACCTACCATATAAATTAAATACAATAAAAATTTTGCACAAAGGACTTTAAATTCATCTGAACATTTTGGGAAATAAACGGATTTTCATAAGGGAGTGGCTTGGATTATATAGAAAAATTTGATACTCTAGAAACTAGAATCTTAAAATTTTACATGAAGAACTTTGACATTAATGTGAACATTTAAAAATTCCAATATAAAAATATCGCGATTTGAAAAATATATTAAAATTTTCTAAAAGTACATACACATAATAACCCATAACTCTGAAACTACTTAAATTATTTTTTTATGGTGCGTCAAATAGACTCGCTGACTAATTAAGAATTTTGGAATCGATTTGTTAGCGCATATTTTTGTATATAGCATAATATTGCATGATTTGACTTAAGTATCATATTTAACTCATATTTTTTAACACATTTTTTAACACATTGTGGTTTATTTTTTCATGTCCGTAATTGTTTTTTTTCAAAACATGAATGCTTCATTCATCAGTACATATTAAGTTCTTTTTTTGAGTCATCGTAAGTATGTCGTAAATAAGCCATGGACCTTCAGAATTATTTTTATACATGACAAAATTCTTCATCGAATTATTATTTATGTGTGGTACAACTTAAAAATTCGGATTAATAATAGAAGGGATATCTCTGAACGCGGTTGCTATTATCAGGTACTCGGGTATGTAATCCAGAACCTGTTACTATGATGTATTTTTAAAACAAAAATTTATATTTAAATGTGTGAAATTGAATTTCTGGAGTGTTGGTAATATGTTGTCCAAATATTTGATTTGGGAAACTTACTTTATACAATTAGTTTTTAAACTACATATTTACATATGCAGTAACTTTACATTTCATCATTAATGCTAATCGATTTTTTATTTTTATAAATTTAATTTGTTATATACTCCAATTTATGAAAATATGTATGTACATTAGACCGATTCACAAAAAATGGTGCTTGAGTTATCGCCCTCAAAATTATGATGTTTCCAAAACATTTTGTTTTTAGTGTTGTCCGTTCGTTTTTCTTAAACAAAATATACGATATTAGGTATAATTTGAAAGGATTTATAAAGTCACGTCTAGTGGCGTGCAAATTTTGCTCAATTGTATATACATTTTATTTTTATCAGTGAAATGCCTAACAATTTTAAATATTTGGTTATATGAAAATTATGAGCAGACGGTTATTTATGATAAATACATCATTGGACGTGGCTTAAAACTCCCTTTCAAACGATACCCCATATTGAATATTTTGCATGAAAACAAAACAAAAATTAAAAAAAAATAATTTCAAAATACCTTTTTTAATTTGGTTCAGCATACGAACGGTATCGCTAGACTTAAAATATTTTGGGAATCATAATAAAAACAAACCAAGGCAAATTTTAAAAGGGGTAACAAAAACACGTTTTTGCTTTCCATACAAAGTGAGTCAGTCTAATGTACATACACTCATGTTTTTGATGATGTTTAAATGAGAAACAAACTACAAGAACATGTAAAATAATATGTATTATAAAATGATACATGAAATATTTTAACTTGTATAGAAACGAATACAACAAAACTTTAAGCTCTCTCTACTGGTGATGTTTAACAAAACGATCTACGGGTAGAAAGTCGTGTGAGTTTTTCTTTATTAGACATAACTTACAATGTACCCCACATGTCCATAGTCCATGTAAAAAGGTGTTAAATATGGTTTTTTATTTAATTTTCCATATGTATTCTGTATCTAATGACTACTGCAGATGGGAAAAACATGAAAAATATTGAATTTTTTGTAGTTTTATTTTATTTGTAAATCGGCTGCTGTGCACCTTCATTAAGCCCCCAAATGCTCTATAATCTTACGAAGATACATATAGTCGTAGAATGCATTACAAAACAGCAGGCGCTTTAGAGAATCATCAGAAATAAAATTAAAACAAAAAATAAAAATAAAACAACAAGAAGAGAACTAAAATAGAAATAAAGCAAAGATACAAATAAACGTGGACATACAAATAAGAATGTGTGTGTGTGTGTGTGTATAAAATAACAACAAAAATTGGTATGTCTGCAACAGCATGCATTTTGATTAATGATCGAATGTCAATTATTTCAAAAAGATACAATTGCAAGACTTAAATAAATTCACGTATGTATTCACTTTTTATGTATAATATACATATGTATGTATCTCTGTGTGTAAATATATTTGAATGTATGTGTTAACTAAGTGTGTTAGTGAAATAATTTGAATTAAACCATAAATAAAAGGGAACTATATTGACTGTTGTATGATTGTTATTTCCCAGCTAGACTCTTCTAACTTCCAAGCTATATTTTAACAATTTATTAATTTAATTATTCCAAATTTTGCATAATTCAAACACTTTTTATATCCTATAACACGGTTTGCAAATAGTGGAAGATAGACCCTTAAAGGTCTGTAACATATGTATCAAGTTTCCTTCGACTGGATAACAATGGCGATATACTCCTAAAGGAGTATATAACTAAAGGTTACTGATCCTGATCCGTTTTTGTTATGACAAAGATGATACCTTATTGCTCTTGGTATATACTTAGAAGCCTGAATGTTAGGGTAGCGTGGACTAAAATACTTCAAAGGATAAGGTGGCTGGTATAAGTTCCAAATAGTGCATAAATCAATAAGCTGTTAACATAACCCGTAAATGCTGACAATTTAGGTTGATATATAAAAAATCTGAAAAGTAATAGATAAAATAAAGACACACATTGTTGCTAGGGGATCGGAAGTAACAGTTAGGCAGCACTCAGTGCTTTGAAATGTCAATCGTTAATTAAGCGAATAAATTGAAATTTTAATCTGGATCACAAATTCAGTTATATTGGGATTTCAGTTAGCAAAGTTATTTTCCAAATCTTCAGTAAAAGTATATAAATTGGTAATTTTTTGAAATACAATTATACAAGAGAATTAAAGAAAAACTTCCAATAATCCTAAATTTTCAAATATAAAAATGTAAATGTTCAGATTTTAATTAAGTTAAAAGATGATGAAGAGTTAAATTAAAATACATGATTAGTACTTAATTACACTTATTTAAAAGCTTTTAATAAAAGTAATAGCACTAACAAGTAATTAATTCCAAATACTTTACTTCAAAATAATAAGTCTTCTATTGAACACCTCCTCCCAATGTGAGTAAAATTACTTGGGTTGGGACTTTAAATATTCCAAACACATTCTTACACGCATTTCCATTCTCCACATTATTCACAAGAGATACATAAGGATACACACGCACACACCTTAGTTAAAAAGGACACTTTGACAAAGTGTTGAGTGTTTTCTGTAATTAAAAGGATTCTAACTAATTTTGTGTCCATGTTAAAGTTTGACCATTAAACCATTCATTATACGCATTTAAGTAGCTGATGATAAGCAGATGAAAACAAATAAAATTAACTAAAATGAAATGGAATGAAATAAAATTAAATGAAATGAAATACATAGTATAGAAAGCATAAATACTTTTTACATTCTTTGGGGTGTCAATTCATAAATAGAAGTATTTTAGTACTACAGAGCTTATTTAGATCCTTTGTTTTATTTTATTTGATTCAGTTTAGCAAAAGACCATCATTAAGTGGCCACCCTTATATATGGTATACAACCCAAAATGTTTTCCTCTTTGCAACATACATGAATAGTGTTAAGGTGGCGAATGACATGTGAAATCAAACATAGAAAAATATTTGAAATTTCAAATACACAACTTACATTTAAACATACATACAGTATGTTTCAGTTTTCTTAAAACACATGTGAATAGAAACCATTTTATATTTGAATCGTCCATATATGGCCAACATTGTCTACTTTTTATTTCTTCCTTTTCTACAATTGAGGGTGTCTCCCTTAAAATGGTGAATAGTCTATAGAATATAAAATGTAACCTTTAAAAATATTTAAGTGCTCTTCACACATTTCGTTTTAAAATTTACACATCCACGATACGCTCAAATGTGTTTCAGTAAGTATGTGGTGTAAGTGTAAAAAATGGGATCTTAAGAATTCTAAACTAAATAAATTCTTATTTAAAAAAAAAAAAACATACATTCATACATACATATGTACATATTCGTACAACACATTCGTGTTGGTGTTTTTTAAGCCAACCTTTGTCAAAACGTATGACAGCATTTAAAGATGTTTACACTAGCACCTTGTTACCATAATGGTGATTGTTTTATCTTAGCTTAAGTAATATTTACCCTAAAATAGTAAATAAGTTAAGGAAAAATTGTCCGAAACTTGAATAATTTTATTAAAAATGTTAAAAAAGGAAACTTTTTAAATTCATCATTAAATTTTTTTAGTATATACCGGGTCTACTTCGACTTGCTGTTCTGTCCCTGGTTCGTATTGTCGCGTCCTCTTTTTATTATTAAAAAACAACTTATTTATTTAACTGCATATTTGTAAGCTTACGTGGTAAGTACTTGTCTCCAATGTCATCACCGTGTTAAAATTCTAAAGATGAAGAAAAAGAAGTAAAATGTTTTGTAAGCTTTTAACTCATTATTTTTCAATGTTAATCTTCAATGGGTTTGTTCGCAATTTTAATCATTTATAGCAATTTGAACTATGTATTTATTACTCGATCCGTTAGCGTAATCTACAAAATTTTTGGACAATTTTTTCCAGCTAAAAGTTAATAATCAAAATATAAACATTTTGATTCTCTTTCAAAATATTTACATTTCATTAGTATTTGATATTAATTTATAACAAATAATTTCTGATTATGTGCCCAAACTAAATAATATTGCCACAGATTTTGAAGTTTTCTGAATACATACTTATTGTTTGTAACGCACAGAACTAAACGCACTATAAAGTATACCGATTGGCTCGGAATCACTTTCGAGTTAACGATGTCCGTTCGTCCGTGTGTCTATGTTAACATTTCTCTCAAAGTACAAGTCATAATCTTTAAGATGGAATTTTGCACATACATACGTTATTTTGTACCTAGGACAAAGCCTACTGATATAGTAAAAATCATCCCATTATTTTACTTAGAAAAATACAACTGAACCCCCGAAAAGGGCTTTAAAGCTCATAATTATGCAAAATATAAAAATAAAATATCTCGATAGAAGATGCCATAACATAATTTTATACAAGCATTGATAACTTGCCGTATTTCGAAATGGGCGGGCATAGTCCCCATGCAAAATTCCCTTCATAAATGTCTTGAGTATCCACAATTCGCTTATAAACACTAATATTGCGACGAAATTTAGCATACATAAATATTATATAAATCTATCCAACAAATTTTATCGGTCCAAGTTTGATCCTAACCCTATTAAAGCTTTTATTAGAAAATTTGTTATTCGACAACAAATTGCTTAAGTAAATCGGAACCAAAGTAAAGGACAAAATTTAATATTTAGGGATGTAGTTATTTTGTATACAAAAACTTTTACTGGTCTTCTCACAACTCTGTGACAATGGCTTCATGCCACAAAAATATTAAAATTTACGTTGCAATAATCTTAAATCTTGGCGAATAAATGCAATTTTTATCACACAGACTTCCAAGAGTTTTTCGGAAAAAGTATAAGTGGGAACGTAAAAAATGAATTATGATGCATAAATTCAGATCCGTAAATTTGTAATTCATGAATAAAACGTCAAAATTTTTTTTAATTAAAAAAAATATATCAAAAAAATTACCCAAAATCGGACCAAAAATAAAAAAATCTGATAAAATGTGTGTTAATGGAAATGTAAATTTTATATTATTGAATTTTTTTTAATTTAATTGTTAGGTTTCCAAAAAAGGAGCAAGCAGCCAAAAATCGATTCTTATTTCTAAAATCAATTAACCACCGGGCATAGCAATATCGAATAATATATGTTTATTCCATGGGCAAACAAAAAATATTAATTTGTAAACTAGTGTTATTAATGGTTTCTATTAAGTAATATTCGAAGAATTGCCCAAAAACATGTTATTATGAGTGCCATCTAGCGGTAAGTAGTAGATACTAATTTTTAGAACTAGGTTCATGTCTCCACTTACCTCTACATTGAGTGTTTAATTCACAATAATAACCGTTTGGGACACAATCACAGGGTGCTGTGATGATGAATGGTATTTAAAACATAAATTAATTTTATATTATCTTTTAATTTAATAGCTAAAATTAACAATATACTTCACAACAGCAAAATTGCAGAACATGAAAAATGTATAACAAATACTTGTATTTTATAAATATTTAACTTCAATCTGACCAATTCTAAGTTTTTGCTATTCTATCATTTAATGTCTAAAAAATAAATAACTTATTTTTGAAATACTTGCCATTATATTTGAGTATAATTTTGGATACATGAACTAAATAGTCACTATAAAGGCTCAATTTTATGTTTATCAGACTAAGTTAAAAAATTTACAAAAACAAAATACATTACTTTCTAATTTTGATTTTGTAAAATTTTAGTTAAATGATAATAAGTAGATAGAATAAAAATTTCAAAAACAAACACTTTTTAATACACTAAGAAGATCAATGCAGAATCATTCTTGCTCTCAAAATTCAGCAAAAAAGTGTTTGCACTTTTCAATAAATATATTTATTTCATTGCGATCAGTTGGGAAATTTAGATTTTGTAAAAAATTGTGTTAATTTGAAATTAAATATATACATATCAACATATATAAAAAGCATCAGTGAGAGATTAGTGAGCGTAAACCAATATAAAAAAGATGATATAAACAAAATATTATAAAGTCGCTTTTATAATATAAATATACATATATAAATTTTAATAATTTACAGTTTCTCTATTGTTATGGCAAAACTGGAAATTTGCTACTTTATGTTATAAAAATGGGACTTGAAACTGAAAGGAAATCAACTCATCAAGTAAGTATTAAACAGGCGGAACAGTTTCTTCCGAACGGGGTCACTTTTCACTTTTCAGATTATATCAAACTAGCATACCCTGGGTGCTTCGCTACCCTAACATAAATTAAATACATACATACTTTTATAGAAAATTTAAATTGATTAAACATTTTTTTAATGTTTCAGTTTTATACGTTCAATATCACGTGATTAAATTCGCATTCAATAAGTTTCATTCATTTAGCTTCCACATTATAGAAAATTTCGAAAGTACTATTTGAAAATAAGTACTATAAAATACTTCTAATAGATTATCATTTAATCAAAAATTGTATGTTTCTGTGTTCAACATTATATAAGTACAATTCAAAATATATAATTTTAATGAATCAAAAAGTCCCAAAAGTCCCTTTCAGTAGATTCTTCAATAAGATTCCTACATATTAAATTTTATTTTCAATATCGTTAAAATATCAAAAAGTACCATAGGAAAAACGAAAAAGTACAACAATTTTTCTCAATAAATTCTCATTTAATAAGGGCCGTGTGTTCCGGTTAACCATTATATAGAATCTGAAAGGTAGCATTTGATGAATAGAAAAGTATTAAATAGTTCCCACATACAGAATATTATTCAGTCAAGGCCATGTATGTTAAAATTAATGCTTTTTTTGAAAATTAAAAAAGTACCATTTATGAGATAAAAAGTACTAAAAAGTTCTCTCTTATATAATCTTATTCAATGAGGACCATGTATGTTTAATAATCATGTGTTTTGAATTCATATTAAAGAACATACAAAGAGTATCATTTGAAGAAAGAAAAAGTACCAGAAGTGGAATAAATTTTACTTAAGTGGAAAGTATTAATAAATAATACAATTTTCCCCTTTTCGCTTAGGAATATACTTTTTCGAAAATTCACAGATAAAACTCAAACAATTTAAATCTGCATTCATTTGTACCAGAAAAATAGTGATTTTAAAAAGTACCAAACAATTTACTCGAATTTGGTTTTTCGAATTCCAAAATAATATAACAACAGCTTATTTTTTGTGAGTAAATAAACTACTTTTTAAATTAAAAAAAAATTTGCTCAATGTGTTTGAATAAAATTAAATTTCCCGTTTTTTTTCCTTTTTGGTACTTTTTTCCCCAATGAAATGCAAAAAGTTTATTGCAGTAAATGATACAGAGCTTTAGTCCTTAATTTAATAGGAATAGTTCAATAAACCGAAAAAGTTTTAATAAGTACATTTTTCAAAAAATATTTTAAAATACTTCTACTGATGAAACAATTGCAAATTTGATGTGAAGCTAACACAAAGAGTTGTAAAATATTTTATGTTATTTTTAGTTTATTCTGTCAGGATCAAAAGATGTATAAAAAATCACATATGGGTAATTCCATGAAAAGGTAAACCACCAATGAAAAAATAAAACCCTTATAACTTCTGCATTTTTGAAGATAATTCAACAAAATTTGGTATATGATTTTTTGACAAAGACTATGGAAATTTTTTTAAATCGGCCTACATATTTTTGATTTATTTCCAAAAAATATATCTTATAACCTAAAAAAATGCCAAGAGAAAAATCTGTCACATACGATATGTCATTATAAAATAATATTATTATTTGTTTTAATTTAAAAATTATAGATTACTAATAAAAAATATGTCACATAGTGTAAGAAATTAAAACAAAAAAGATATAATATATCGTGTTGGATTGAAAGAAAGCTTTAACTGAATACCTAGAGGGAAGGTTTACATCTGCGAATGTTTTAGCTTTAAAGGGATTGGAGCTCGAGGCAGTTAACATGGCAACCGCAAAACTATTTGATGCAACAAAATCTGAACTAATAATATGGGTGAGAGAATCCTATGAGGCCTCTTGGAATAATGAAACTGTGAGTAGAACCACACAGATCTTATGGGGTGACCCTGATGAGAGAAAAATCACCTCAAAATGAGCCACTGTCAGACATTCGTCGAAATTAGATCAAAGTTGGAAGTGATGTTATTCCAGAAATAACATTACGTCCAGGAAACTTAGTTTCTGAACACTGAAAAATAATTCATTCAGTATTTTTTTTCATCAAAAGGAGCGCAGCCCGATAGTGGTGTATTCTTCAGATTTGATGTAGTATACATCCTCCTATCAACCTAATCTATGTGCAATTTTAGCGGAAATTTATATGAGGGCAGTAAAACCGGTTTATATCGAACTTTAAGAAACCATTAATTTGTTTAAGTTACAATCGAAATTCGTAATGCTTTTTATATGGAAATAGTTATTGAAATGATGGGAATTAAATATAGTACGACAGAGTTTTTCCACTTTAATAGAAATTTTAAAGTAAAACAATTAGCATATTACTTGCCTTATTTTTGAAACATTATTTTGTTTTCTGACCTTTCTTAAACACCGATTTAGACTTTTTTCGTTAAGTTTCTGGCAACACTGAGCCTTTGGGCCAAACGTGGTCCGATTTTTACAAAATTGAACAGAAATATTTGTATTTGCTTAAAATGTATTCCATATAAATTTACCATTATGAGGTATATGCCAAAGTTTTCGCATATATCATAAAACTTGTGATCTGCAACTCAACATAAATTAACACTGCAAGTGGTTTTGTGTCTATTGCAGTCCTTTAAGCTTTATAAAGAACAATATTTTTTAGTTTTTATTAACATTAGCTGATACACATAGCATAAATTATTGTAATGTTTTGTATAAAATTAGTATTATTTGACAATTATTATGACAAAACTTTTTAAATAATTTTCACTATTCACAGTATTACTATATAGCGTGAACTGTATTTGACAGTTTCAAACTTTGATCAATTTTGTAAAGCAAATTTTAAAATTTAAATGACAACTCCAAAATGAGCCACTGTCAGACATTCGTCGAAATTAGATCAAAGTTGGAAGTGATGTTATTCCAGAAATAACATTACGTCCAGGAAACTTAGTTTCTGAACACTGAAAAATAATTCATTCAGTATTTTTTTTCATCAAAAGGAGCGCAGCCCGATAGTGGTGTATTCTTCAGATTTGATGTAGTATACATCCTCCTATCAACCTAATCTATGTGCAATTTTAGCGGAAATTTATATGAGGGCAGTAAAACCGGTTTATATCGAACTTTAAGAAACCATTAATTTGTTTAAGTTACAATCGAAATTCGTAATGCTTTTTATATGGAAATAGTTATTGAAATGATGGGAATTAAATATAGTACGACAGAATTTTTCCACTTACTTTAATAGAAATTTTAAAGTAAAACAATTAGCATATTACTTGCCTTATTTTTGAAACATTATTTTGTTTTCTGACCTTTCTTAAACACCGATTTAGACTTTTTTCGTTAAGTTTCTGGCAACACTGAGCCTTTGGGCCAAACGTGGTCCGATTTTTACAAAATTGAACAGAAATATTTGTATTTGCTTAAAATGTATTCCATATAAATTTACCATTATGAGGTATATGCCAAAGTTTTCGCATATATCATAAAACTTGTGATCTGCAACTCAACATAAATTAACACTGCAAGTGGTTTTGTGTCTATTGCAGTCCTTTAAGCTTTATAAAGAACAATATTTTTTAGTTTTTATTAACATTAGCTGATACACATAGCATAAATTATTGTAATGTTTTGTATAAAATTAGTATTATTTGACAATTATTATGACAAAACTTTTTAAATAATTTTCACTATTCACAGTATTACTATATAGCGTGAACTGTATTTGACAGTTTCAAACTTTGATCAATTTTGTAAAGCAAATTTTAAAATTTTAATGACAACTCCATGTGACTCATATATTTTGAGGATTTCGGAGAAAACAATTTGTTGTATGTTTTTAAACATGCTTTAAAGAATATATAATTCAAGATAATAAGAAATATCATGCATCTAAGGTTTAAGCAAAATCGAATAATGTTAACACATAAACAATGAGGGTCAAACTTAATCTATGCAAATTGGAAAATCCTCTTGAACCAATATTGAAATATTGTTTTGTTTTCAACAGATTTCAATGAAACTTTTAATTAGTATATAATAAAGTCCATATTTATGATGACACAAAAAAATCAAATTAACCCTTTAACTTAAGTATATTTGTATCTATTATATATGTATATAAAAATTAATCGAGTAAAAATTCGATATAAACGGGTTTTACTGCCCTCATATAAATTAGGTTAGGTTGGTAGGAGGATGTGAACTAGATCATAAAGGCCACTATCGGGCCTATTGTGCGCTCCATATCTTAAAAAAGTACTGAATGAATTGTTTTTTAGTGTTCAGAAACTCAGACTCCTGGACGTAATTCCTAACAATCTTCCAATCGGTGTTAGTAAGGAATGTTATTTCTGTAATAACATAACTTCCAAGATACTTAGATCTAACTTCTACGAATGCCTGACAGTGGCAAAGATAATGCTCCAGAGTTTTAGCAAGGATCAGTTTTGTGTGTTCAGAATTCATTCTGTAATAACATCACAGTTCGAACTATTTTCTTATATTAACCAAGTTTATAACGATACTCACTGGGTGATAAGTATGTAACAATTTGTGTGTTCAGAATTCATGATGTAACGTTTGTTGAAAATTCAGATCTCATATAACCTTAGTCCCCTATAAAAAAATTTTTAGCGCTCATAATTGGCTTCATGAATGAAAGTGTTTCACGTAAATCTTTATCATATACGCAATTCCATACGAATGTATGTGACATTCGCACTCCATTAGAGTGGTATAGATTTTGTAAAATTAGGTGTACTTTGAAAACAATTTTGTCATTCTGTTCTATTTATGGAATACTATATTTGCAAAAGAAATCATCCCATTCGAAACCTTGTTTTCCATTTTTTTTAATTTTATTTATTCTTTATTGAAACTTTCTTATGTAGAAATTTACAACAAGTATTAAAATCTTAACCTAAATTATAACTAACGTTGTTATTGCCGACGCAATTTCAACCAAAGTTCTCGATAATTGTATTATCTGACAAAATCCAATGTTTACGTTCTTCTTAGTCGTCTATGACCCTCAAATGACAGCAACTCCCTGGCAAGGGGATTTGGGTGATCCATTAGTATCGACAAGTAGGTTAAATAAGAGGATTTGATCTCCTCGCGTATTATGGGGCATTGAGATCCCTATTAATATTACTTTTGCGAATTTACCACGGGGCACCTCTTATTTACCTTAACAGTGCTTTCCTTGTAATTTTTCAACATGAATGCCGTATAGCCATATCGGTTTTATAACTGTTTTGTACAAAAGTATTTTGTACTCCAAGTCTAGAGCTGACCGTGGTTATATTAACCAGTTCATTTAAGCTGACATTAATTTTATTTGTGTAACCTTGGCTTCAATGTGGTGAGTCCATGTTAAGCGGCGATCAAGGTGGATACCAAGATATCTCACGTGGCTTTGTTCAGGAATTTTTATATTGTTTATCTGTACGGGAGGACAATTTTCTCTTGTCTTAAAGTAAATGAAACCTAAGTTTTCCAAAATATGGATTAAAATATGGCGATATCATACGTGACAAAAAACGGACGTGTTTTAAAAGTACATGTAAATATTAATACATGAAAATCTGCGAATTCTGTAGGTGTATATTTTTATACCTACCATCAAAAAATATGAGTGGTATATTGATTTTGCCATTCCGTTTGTAACACATCGAAATATTTGTCAAAGACCCACAAAACTATATATATTCTGGGTCCTCATTAAATTCTTGGACGAGCTATAGGGTTGAAATTTCATATAAATATTTCCTATAGGTAAGGTTTGTTTGGTATTGAAAATGGGCAATATCGGTCCACGTTTTCGTATAGCCTCCATACAAGTGGCACCTCGAAAAGCAGCTTTAACAGTCATAACTTGTTTAAATATACGAATATAGCGATAAATTTTGACATAAGTAAGTTTTTTATAATGCAAAATCACTATGCAAAGTTTTATGAGGTCCATAATTGTCTCTACCCCTAAATATAAGGTCCGCTTAAAAAAAGACTTTAAAGCTTATTACTGGCTTTAAAATACTAGTAGATAGATGAAATTCGACATAAGTAAGTTTCATACGAGTCAAAATTAAAAAATTCGAGCAAAAGTTTATTTTTGATGGGATTGTACCGTTTTCTCATGTAATATCAATTTCTTTTCTTTATTTTCAGAGATAAAACTAAAATTTAATATTCTGATTTAATAGACCCCTCGGTATCTAGTAATATTTTTTGTTATTAAGATCTGTACTTAAACATTCCAAGATATATTTTAGGAAACGCTTGTTGCTAATTGAATTAACTATATCTTATGTCCATTTTCGTTGAACTGTGTTTTTAATTAAAAAACTTGTGGAAAATTGACAATCAATAAGATTTAAAAGATATATTTTCAAATTATTTTCATGCACTAAAATACACAAAAGATGCACGAATAAATCTTACAAATATGCAAAATATTTGATTCGAAAAGAAAAATAGTTAAAAGTTTTTTTAGTGACTGTTTATCGTAATAAAAGTGTTCTACTTTAGAGACAGAAGTTTATTTAGCTCACTGTGTAAGTGTTTAATATAGCGTTGTCTACTATTTTAGTTGATAGCCAATACTTACCACATCTATCAATTTGAAATAATACATATGTACATTCTTTTTATTTTAATATATTTATTGTTGCAAAAATTTTAAGTAAATTAATATTTTTAAACTGAATTTTAAAAAATAAAAATTATTACTAAAACAAACTTTATTATTTCAATTTAATGGACGATCTCTTCGTTACTAGTACATCGTTTTTATTTAAAAAGGAATAAAAAGATAAATGTTATTAATTATAATAAGTAACAATGCATTACAGAGTTTCTAAATTAAAACATGTTAAATTAATATTATTTAATAGTACCAATAAGATAGATGCTGTAATTTAACGGAAAATTGATATTTTGTTGATTACTTCTACCCTGTGAGATACCTGTAGAGACGAGCTTCTGATAAGCGTAAAAATGCATTTACATAAATGCTATTCAAACAAAAGCCCGGAACTACAGGGTAGGTCACGGGAGCGTTTTTATATCAGCTATAATAGTTCATCTGTCTACTGGTTTTAACCATAAAACATTATTAACATTTATACAGATTTGCCGCCATCCTAAAAATATAACATTTAAAGTTCAATTTAAAAATTACATAATATTTACATATCGATATTCTAAATTCAAAAAGTGCTAAATCAATAAAGTGGTGTTTTCAGAAGAGCAAACAAATAATTTAATTAGTGTTTTTTAAGATAGCACTTTTTGGTCGACAAAAAAAAAAACAAATATTTGTTGTAGAGTAGCATGTTTTGTTCAAAGAATATAATATAATGGTATAAAGTAAATATTTAGAAATGATTTTTTTAATAAAAAATTAAATACACCGGCAAAGCTAAGGCTTTTCCGGTATACACTCACCACAATTTAGCCACTGATGGCCCCTAACGACCATATCCCAAATATACTCTGAAATCTTCTCTATAATACCAAAATTTAAATGTTTAGCTCTTTTTGCCTTTTCAGCGTTTAGGCTCACTTTTCAAAACTCTTTTATATGAAAATATTTAAATTTTATTAAAAAATCAAATTATTGAATAGGAATTAAATATATTTATATAATTGGTAAAATATTTAGGTTAGGTTAGGTTAGGTTGATAGGAGGATGTATACTACATCAAATCCGAAGAAATACACCTAGGCCACTATCGGGCCTGTTGTGCGCTCCTTATCACGAAAAAAAAAAACGGAACTGACTGAATTATTTTTCAGTGTTCAGGAACTCAGTTTCCTGAACGTAATTCCTAAGAATCTTCCAATCAGTGTTAGTTAGGAATGTTATTTCCGGAATAACATCACTTCCAAAATACTTGGATCTAACTTCGACGAATGCCTGACAGTGGCAAAGAAAGTGCTCCAGAGTTTCACTGTCCTCTCCACATGCTCTACATTCGTCTGAATCCGCACGTCCAATTTTGTATAGATGTGCACGTAATCCTATGTGTCCACTCAGAATACGTACCATCATACTAACCTCAGACTTGCTCATTTTGAGGAGATTTCTCGTCTTGCTCTCATCAGGGTCACCCCATAGAATCTTCGTGGTTCTACCCACTGTTTCATTATTCCAAGAGGCCTTATGGGTTTCTCTCACCCATACTTTTAGATCAGTTTTTGTTTCGTCGAATGGTTTTGCGTTTGTCAGGTTAACTGCCTCGAGCTCCCTTCCTTTTAAAGCTACTACATTCGCCCTTTCGTTACCGACTACTCCCGAGTGGGCTGGTACCCATATAATGTGAACCTTACCTCTGGAAGAGTATTCAGTTAAAGTTTTCTTACAATCCATTACTGTCTTAGATTTGGTTCTATCACCTGATATCGCCCTAATTGCCTTCTGGCTGTCGGTAAATATATTAAGCGCTGTGGGCGCCATGTTTATTCTAATCCAATTTACGCATTCCGTTATTGCTCGTACTTCTGCCTGGAAGCTTGTGTTATGATTTGGTAAGCGGTGGTATATTTCCGTTTCTGGATCTTCAATATAGAACCCCAGCCCCACTTTGTCCTCCAATTTAGAGCCATCCGTGTAACAACGGACTCCTACTGGTACTTGCTCCAATGTTCCGCTTGACCAAGACATTCTATCTGGGATCAGCGTTTCAAAGTTTCCGACATATTCTGTGTCTGGTATACGATCTGGCATGTCCGATGATTGTGTATAACCTTCCAATGTGTCCAGTATACATTGATGACGTGTCCTATAACCGCTTTTGGCCAGTTCGCCTAAAGTATAGAGCCGTTCGGCTGTAAGCGCCGCCCTCATATCTTAAATATGTTTCAATGGGTGGAATATCTAGCAACGTTTCCAGAGCCTTGGTTGAAGTAGTACACATGGCACCATTTATACCCAAGCAGCATGTACGCTGAACTCCCTGTGTAGAAGTTTGATATTGCACTTTTTGTCTAAAGCAGTCCACCAGATTATTGAAGCATAAGCTAGAATTGGTCTAATTACACTTTTATAAAGCCAGTTTATCATAGTAGGACTAAGACCCCATTTCATGCCTATAGCTTTCCTACATATCGCCCAGCACCGATGTGCCTTGTTGATTCTATCCTCTATGTGGTATTTCCATTTTAATTTCCTGTCGAGGGTTACACCTAAGTACTTAACTTTATCTGTCACCGGTATCTTCTTATCCAGGAAGCAAGGTTCAGTGTATGTAGAAATTTTTGTATTTCTTGTGAAAAGACAGATTTCCGTTTTTGCCGGGTTAACATTGAGGCCTCTCGGTTGAGCCCAGCCCAAAGCCGTATTCAGAGCCTCCTCAGCTCTTCTACACAAGTAATTTGGATCCTTTCCCTTTAAAAGTATTACGACATCGTCTGCATAGCAGACGGGTCTAAGTCCTTTCTCAGTTAGGGTCCTTAGAAGGCTATTAATCGTGGTAACCCAGTAAAATATTTAAAATTAATAAAATAATAACGACGTTGAATTGACTGCTGTTCTTACATTCTTGTAAAAAAAGTTTTGCAAGAATATTAGGTGGAATCTGTTTGTACTAAAAAAACTGTCATTAGAGTTTGGTATCATTTGAAATGTTTTTATTCCTTATACACGCATACAGAACTTATTATGATATTAGCAATATTTAGTGCCAAAACATACGAACTAAAACTACTCTTTGTATAATAATTTTACTATATATATTCACGAATAGCTTCCCGTAGGTTAGTGTTTTTTTTAAGATATATCTAAGTCAAACCAGTAGTAGGAAAACTTATGGCATATGTGCTAGTTAACTATTTCTTATTCTCAGTATTATAAAAATATTTAATACAAAAAGTACCAATATTTTTAGAATTATACTCCATTATTTACAGAATATTTTAGACCCTAGTATTATAAACAATTTGTGAAATAACTTAAAATTTTTCAGAAAAACATTAAAGGTTAAAACTTTCTATATAAGGGATTTTTTTTATTTTAGATTTTAAGAAATCAACTTTATGTTTTAAATATTTCTTTCGTTGAATATCTTAAAAATTAAGTTATGACGAATTTTTATTCACAAAAATTGAAAGAATACGTCCATCAAATTTTGTGGTCAAGAGTAGTTCCACGTTGAAGAAATAAACACCTAGATCGGTTTTTTGAGTTGGAAATCAAATGCTAATTAATAATCAGATTAGTTAATCTAAAAATCTGATGATAATCGCCTTGGAAGTTTTTGAGTACAAGATTAAATTTCGCAGTAATGTCAAACAAAACAACGCTTGATTTAAACAAGTACGAAAGTATAGTCGGGCGTGACCGACTGTATGAAAAATATGGACCAAGCCCGATAAAGTTTTGTGAATATATTTATATAATATTTATTTGTGCTGAATTTCACCGCAATATTTGTGTTTATAAGTTAATTTTGGACATTCAAGTAATTTTCTGAAGGGGACTTTGTATGGGAGCTAGGGACAAATGAGGCCGATCTTTATTTAATTTGGGAAGATCATCAAGGCTTGTATAAAACTTAGTTGTGCCGCTTTTTATCGATATACAGTTATATTTAACATAATTATGAACTCAGAAGCCCTCTGTTGTATGGGGGCTAGGTGAAATAATGGACCGATTTTCCTTGGTCAGAAAATGCGTGAATTTAAAAGTGAAATAAGTGTTTATAGGTGAATTTTGACCTTCATATCATTTTTCTGAAGGCAGTTTGTATGAGGGCTAGGGTCATATGAGGCCCTATCATTACCAAAATTGGCAGTGTCATTTACACTTAAACAAAACTTAGTTGTGCCGATTTTTATTGACATTGTAGAACATTTAACTTAATTATGAACCCAAAGGCCCTATTCGGCGGTACATTTTTATGGGGCAACATTTTCAATAGGCTTCGTCCTTGGGCCAAAAAAATTGCTTGTTGCAAATTTCATCCAATTATCTTGAAAACCGCGATATGTACCATGCGCAGAAAGGTTACATGGACAGCCAGCCATACGGACGGACATAGCTTAATTGACTCAGAAAACGATTTTAAGCCGATTGGTATACTTCCAAGTGGGTATAGGACGAATATTTTTGTATGTTACAAACATCAGCACAAACCCAATATACCCTCCCCACTAAAGTGGTGTAGGGTATAAAAATGCATCAAAGGTTTTCGTGAGCAGAAGCGCAGTGTTTTTCTATTAAGAAAAACTGGTGAAATAAATCTTATCCGTTAATTAAAAAAAATAAAATTTTATTTTTAGTTTGTTATTAATGAGGTCTATAGCAAAATCTATAAGCCGTACGAAAAAATGTAATCCTTTTAGATTTAGTGTAATTTTGAAAAATAAAATAAAAAGAGAATTTCTCATATATAAATGATTATATCTTAAAAACTACGTATTTAATTTATTAATCTTCACCAGTTTGTATTCAGCATATTCATATTTTTATATAAAAAATAAATTTTAAATAATTCTCTCTTTTTTAGAGACGCGAATAATAGCGTCAACCATTTCGTCGTCGACTGCCACTTCAACTCCATCGAAAAACCAGGTATGAATTAATTGGGGTATCATTCTCGGCGATTAAACTGACAGCCTCGTAGCGCGACATCTTTTTCGGAGTTAGGTCTCCTTAATTTTTACCGCTTTTGTTCTTTTTGTCTCAAAGCCACAGTAGACCTTTCCTCGCCTCTCCCAAGACAGATCCAATGACTTCTTGTTCATGATGACTGTTATCCTTCTGGAGTGTCATTCGGATTCGAAGTAGGTAGGTAGCCAGGGTTGCCTTCTTTATCTGTTGGTTGTAAAAGTATTTTTGTTTTGTAAATCTTCAGAAATAAAACTATTTTAAAATATATAACGAACTAGCGTATTAGACTGTGTTTTTTATTTTATCTTAGTTTCAAATAAGCAATATGAAAAGTTGCATTCATGTTTTATCTAAAATGAAGGTATTATAGATAGAGTGCTTTTAAGACACATTTACTATATAGTATGTAAATTAACATCAGTTGACTAAGTTTAAGTTTTCTGCATTTATATAGTAAATGGCTTCATATTTACATGTATATGTACATAGTTGAATGCAAAAATTATTTATTTTTTGACAAAAAATTGCCTTATGCATATGATAAAGTTACATATGTTCATATTTAAGTATTTTTAAAAGTCAACTTTAATTCTACCAGATAAACTATACAATTTTATTTATGCACTTTAATCTAGTCAACTTCGTAACGTATGAGAGATAACATTTTAAATAAATACCCAGCAAAAACGATTATTGCTTTCAATTGTAACCACCTCTCTATTAACATAGACGTTGTATAATAACGTCTATTAATAATGTGTTATATATGTAAACATTTTCTAATGCGTTAGCAACCTTTGCCATGAATCAATGGTAGCCGATAGGTTTTATATTACGATTTACATTGGCTATATGATATCATCGTTTTAAAATAAGGACTTGAAATGCTTTATATAGGCTAATACTAGAATATAAACTTCTTACTTGGTATTGATAGTTTTTGCTGGGCTTGTATATATTTACGTTTAAATCACTTCAACTGAATTGGTAAACTAAAAACAAAAAACTTTGACCTATGTAAACGTTAGCAGCAACGTGTTTCCTTGTGTAAAATGTAAAAAACGTACAGTCAGACGAATATGTACATTAGACCGACTCACTTTGTATGGAAAGCAAAAATGTATTTTGTTACCACTCTTAAAATTTTACTTGTTTGTTTTATGATTATTTCTAAAATATCTGAAGTCTAGTGATGAAGCCACCTTCAATGATGTATTAATCATAAATAACCGTCTGCTCATAATTGTCATATTCCAAAATATTTAAAATTGTTAGGTTTTTCATTTGCAAAATTTGCACATCACTACAAGTGGCTTCATAAAACCTTTTAAATGATACCTCATATCGTATACAGTTTAAGAAAAACCTGTAAAATTTAACAAAAAAATAACTGAAAAGGGACATTTCTGTAGCCGGTCGAGCTCACGAATGGCCATCGATAGACTAATAATATTTTGGGAACAATCATTAAACAAAACAAAGAGTTTTTGAAGCTGGGTAAAATATTACATTGATAATGAAAAATTGTGTCCCCCATATGATCGTGAGCTGGACGAACGGTCAACACTAAACCTAAAATATTTTGGGTAACATCATATTTTATACATTTTATAATAGGGTATACATATATATTCCATATTTCTTAGCGCATAAATGGTGCAAAAAAATTCTATCATAACCTTTTAGATGTGATAATACATTAAATTTTTCGATTACAAGAGATTAAAAATTTTAACACTATTTTATATGATGATCGGTCCATATTTAACCCTATTCCCCATAAAAAATTCTTATTATTAAAAATGAAGTTGCGTTTCAGTAATATTTTTTTTTTTTGCCGATACATTACATACATTTTTCAAGGTAACTTAAATATCATACATGACATTTTAATTTTTGTAAAAGATGAGTTAAAAAATTTCACATCTTTATATGACAAAAAGGACAGACACGAATGTCGAGTGCATAACGTAAACCCCTGCCTTACTTCACGGTGGTCTTTTTCAACCACTGGGTATACTTGAATCCTTCGATGAAGAACTCAGGTGGCAACTATCTAATCTCTTGCCATAGTAGCCCCGTTGTGCATAGGCTAAAGCCTAATGCACACCCCAACAAGGAAAAAGAAATCACTGGTCTAAAGTCAATAGAAGGGGAGACAAAGCCCAACATTAGGTGAAATCGATCGTCCGGATATACCAGAAGATGACCACCCTTATGATGCCATGAAAGATTGCATTATTTAAAATGCAATCCCCATCATTAATGACCCATTCCAAGGCATTCCTTAACCTCTTTAAGCTCACGCAACCACACTACTGTGGTTGCAACAGCACCTAGAGACATATTTAGCAGTCCGAAATACCCAACAAAGTGTAAAAAGGCATACTAAATCAGTACTAATCTCCAATATATGGAGACTTTCCCGATCTTTCATCAATTTTCGCATCAGTTCCACTCCCATAATCATAAAGATCACTGTACGGGATGGCAGGCAGCCATTGAAAACTAACCTGACAATTCCCAAGAATATACCGGCATCCCAATACGCGAGCGGTAAGAAATTTGGTCGGGTTCAGTAATCCATTATATGCAGCTTTGTACACAGACCTGAGAATTATTCAACCCATTAGGTATAGGATATATCAGTCCTTAAACCAACATTCTCTCCCCGCGAGCTGGGCAGACATTTGTAAATCGACTCAGAAAGTGTTTCTGTGCCGATTAATATACTTTGTGGTTTGTGTAGAATCAATATTTTTCGCTGCTACAAACAAATATCAGCACAAACACATAGTAACCTTCGCACTGTAGTGCTGTATGGTACAAATACATAATTTTTTTTAGAAATTTAACAAAACCAATACTTTTATTAACATAGAGTCGGTCTATTTAAGTATATATATATATAAGTACGTACGTATTTAGTACTCTTAATATTTTGAATTTTGCGTTAAAGTAATTTTGTTATTTTTTGTTTTGGAATGGGAAGGGGGTTTTGTTTATCTGATACATGGATGTAAATACCATTCGAACAAATGTTACAATTATATCTCAAATGTTCATTTTGAAAATTTAATTATCCTTTAAATTTATGTTTATTTACTCTAAAACTTAACCAAACCCAATGCAACCACATTTATGCAAACTTTCGGTTAAAAGTTATTTGTTGTTTCTCTTTTACATGCAATTTTGCAAATGTGACCGGACTAAATGATTTTATGGCTAACAAGACTTCAAACATACATTTTGTACACGCAATACTTTCATTGCGCGGTTTATTGTATATTACCGACATTTTATGTTTTATTTTATATTTTTTATATGTTTTTAAGATCTTGTCTTCCAGAACACTACCCAGTAAAATATTTTCAAATTTTGGTAATGAGTATTGTAGGTAATGTAGTTATTTCATACATTACTTGGTAATAAGTTGTCGTTATCAATAACATAAATTAATTGTTTTGAATAGAATTTGTAGTCAATTGTCAATAGCGTATGCTATATTAGTTAAATTTTCTTATTAGTTAATATTTCTAACCGTAGTTGATTTAGGATAGAATGATAAAATTACTTTCTAATGGGGCGTTGAGTAAGAAAATACACTAGCAAACATAAAATATAACTATAAGACTAGGTTTTAATCCAGAAAAGTCGGGTAATGAGATTTGTAACCAGTTATTTTTTGGTCATCGTCGAACAAAAATAAGTAGTTATTCACCCAAAAAGTAACTACTTACACTTTTCTCCAATATTACTTGCCTACTTACCGGGTAAGTAAAGATTTTGCGGGGTAATATTTCAATTGGAGAAATTCTATTTTCACTACAGTTCTTTTTGTAATAAAAAATAATGCAAATAATCATGGGAAATGAAGTTTTATTCTAATGAATAAGATTTGTTATTTTAGAATAAAAATATATTCAATCAATTTTGAATTAATAAAAATTTACTAAAATAGTACATATCAAATGTCAAAAAAATTTTTGATTCCAATGTAAATATTTATTTACATTGGAATCGAAAAATAAAAAGCATTTAAATTGAAAGTACCAAGCAAAAATTGTATTAGTTCCACAACTAGTTCTAGAACGCATGATTATAGCCCGAACTCGTTCTACTTTGGCGTTCAGACCAATGATTTTTGTTTGAAATTGTCACCTTCGGAACTGGTTCTGAGGAAGCTTTATGGAGTTGACACTCGTTCTTTGGAACGGTTCCAGAACTAGTTCTTTAATTGATGATTTTTGTTCGAATTTGTCAACCTCGGAACTAGTTCTAGGGAAGGTTTACAGAATGTATACTTTTTACTTAAAAATAGTTCATATTTTCAGCGTTTTTTGTTCGAAATTATTAAAATCAGGTCTAATTTTGAGAAACTTTTGAGGAATTATTATTGAACCAATTTTTTTTTAGAAAACATACTTACAATTATCTTACATAAAATTCATCTGTTAAACTATTTCTTGCACAGAATATAAGAAACCAGCAGCTAACTTTCCCGTCTCCCGGTTGAATTCAATTTGGGTATCTTTAATTCCTTATAGTTTAATTTTATGCAGAAATTAAGACATGAATGC
This sequence comes from Lucilia cuprina, assembly GCF_022045245.1. Classification (NCBI taxonomy): domain Eukaryota; kingdom Metazoa; phylum Arthropoda; class Insecta; order Diptera; family Calliphoridae; genus Lucilia; species Lucilia cuprina. Next base: position 44,821,396 of record NC_060952.1, on the reverse strand, counting down.
GTTTTTGATCTCAATAAAAATATGTTTATGAATATTTAATTTCTTGACATTTTTTTCAACTGATTCTAAGAAATTGTTTCGGAACTACTATGTGTTCCATTGAACTAGTGAGTATCAATGTATAACTAATGTCAAAGAATTAGTTCTAAATTTTTTCCTGGATAAATATAAAAAGTATATTAAAATCTTACAAAATGTAAAAAAAATAAAGAAAGTTGCATTTTTTTATTACAATACACTATTACTTGTTATTAATAAAATAGAACTTTGGGAAATACTGGTATGTTAGTTATCCGTGCACTTCAACTGCTGTATTTAAACACTAGTATATATGTATATGTAAATACATAATTATAATAGTAACATAATAATGTCAATAGTGTATCTACATACATACATGTTTTTACATATGTATTATAGGCAAAATAACACTACGATACCATATTGCCAATATTTTAAAGTCAATTTTGTGAAAAACACTTCCCACATCGTAAGCAATTTTAATATACCTTTTTTTATTAATTTACCTTTTTTATTAGCAAATTGTCGCGTTGTTGTTGTTGTCGTGCACGCCTTTAGTTTGTACCTTATCGAAGGCGAAACCTCTGAAGCGATCTTAATGTTTTCAGTGTATGTTCCTCTATATTAAGAAGGAACAAGAGCCTACTTTTTATTTTTAAACTAAAAGTGGGAGAAGTGTCACGCCAACATGGTTAAATTAGAGTCCATATTAACATTTTAAGGGAAAATAGAAATAGGGCACCTCTCATATGAATTAAATGCAAAAATTGTAATATATTTTTGTGGGAAGTAATTGGAGATAGAATCCGGAGTAGCAATAAGGGGTGTAACACCCCTCATATGAATTAAACAAACAAATTCGTATATCTCCGAAATTATGAGATCAAGAACCTTCAAATTTAGCACGAACAACTTTGTATACAGTATATATAATATAAATTAAATATAAAAATTCGTATATCTATTAAGAATTTCCTATAAGCATTTATAAAAATAATTAAACTAGAAAAAGGGCATATAAAACAAGATTACAATTCGCATATCTATGAATCTATAAAAGCTATAACCTGTATATCACTCATCTGAACTCCTGTTACCTTTCGGAAATAAGTTAAAATTTGTACACAGATAAATTTCATAACATTCACTCTAATTATAATCAAAAAATCCTACTAATATATAATCCTTTTGTTACAAAAACTTTTTAAGTTATTAAATATATATTCTTTTCTAAATGATCTTATTATAAATGCTTAAATGGATAATAAAAATAACTAAAATTTAGGTTCTTTTAATGCTAAATACAAAAATGCTACATACAAAAGAAATAGAAAATGTTTATTGGAAACAATAAAAACATTATGTAGAATTCTTTGAATGCATTATTGCCAGATGTTCAGAATCTCAGTTTACTAATTTTTCAATTATTGCCCATGATGGTTGCTATCCATAATATCGCCCCTAAGATATTTGAAACTAATTTCGGTAAAAGCCTGACAATAGCATAGAGTGTGCTACATATTACATTCGCTCTTTCGTTGCCGACTACACCCGAGTGGGAGAGTTTTCGTTTATAGCTTTCTTACAATCCAATACGGTCTTAGACATAAATTTTTGATTATGTCAGTCTAGTAGTGATATTTTTGTTAACATAATAAAACATATAACGAAATTATGAGCCTAAATGCACGATTCGGGGGGTACGGTTGTATGGTGCCTAGGAGTAATAATTTTTTTAATTTATTTTTAGAAAATAGCAGTTAATCACGCCTTAATTTAACATTACAATTTATTTAACACAAACTATATTTATTTAATAATTATTTGCACTCTTAAAAGGTTTATTCTATTTATGCATATAAATAAATAGAAATTTATATGGAAGTATGTATATTTATAGTCATAACGGTAAATATATACATATTTATGTGCAATAACAATTTATTTTAAGAATTTATAACTGCTTATTTATGTAAATTTAAGTATAAATCAAATATGGCCTATTCTATAGTGGTTAATAGTAATAAACTTCCGATAATCCTAATCAACTATAACTTTGTAAATTAAGGTAATAACCAAAACCTATGACTACGTGCTAGCCAATAGTGTTCTCATAACGAAAATCAATTTGTAATTTTTAAGCTTGATTCATAATGCTAGCAAAATTTTCAGGGGGTGTTTACAATGCTAGCAACCAATTCATTTTAAAACTCTCGATTTTCTTGTGGCCACATTATTACAATTTGATTCTGTACACGTTTTCTTAATTTTAAAGTAGTTTTTATATAATATGTATAAGTTTTCATTGATATTTTTTTTAAATTATTATAAAATAAACAAATTTTTCATATTTATATTTCATATAGACTAGACATATATAAGTGATTTTCCACTCTTAAATGTGGTAAGTACACTTATAATACTTTTGCTTGAACAATTTTAAATTGACTTAAAAACTAAGTTGACTTAATATGTAATAAAAAACGGATAGTATTACATATAGGCGAAACTGAAGCGGGTTTCAAACAAAAATTTGTATTCTCTTCAGACGAGCTCTGAGAGAATAAAACAAACATGTGAGAACTATATTTTCATTCGCTGCCATATTCAATTTCATTATTAACACACAAAGAATAACGTCCAAAAATACATTTTTTATTTAGTACCTTTTGTTTATTTTTGTGCTTCTACTAATACATTCTCACCAGTTAGGTCTTTGACAGGGGACTTAGGTCCTTGACAATTATTATATGTTAGGTCTTTGACAGGGGACTTAGGTCCTTGACAATTATTTTCGCCTATATACTACTATATACAGAGTACTATTTTTCGAGTCTGTCAGTATGTTTAGTATGTTTTTACCCGGAGAAAAAAATTTTGTTTGTAGTCAAAGTTTATATAGAACCATATAGTTTGGACAAGTACAAACAAATCGAATGCTTTATTATTGTATTTTTAAATACAAAATAATTTTGCGTGCTAATTTAATCACAAAATAACGTGAGAAGTATTATTTATTCGATTTCCATATTATCTGACATAATTTTCCAGAAAGTGGAAGAATTTCACGACATAAAGAAATTCAGAAATAAATCACACAAGATTTTTTTATTCGAACCGCCGACTAGATTTTACATTATTAGACGATCTAGCCATCCGTACGCCTGCCTGTCTGTTGAAAACACGATAGGATGAGCAAAATTGATTTTTTAGAAGCACATCTCGGCATTGGCTGCGAATATAACACATCGAATAATCCATGTGCAATAGGTGTGCTTACAGACAAATTTATGCAATAAAGAAAAAAACTATTTTTTATTTAATTTATAAGTATTAAGTAATACTTATAAATTACAGCCTTTTTTCAGCAGTTGCAGCGAATATAATTCATAAAGTACTTCGTAGGAAGCAAAATCAAATCAAATGACAGCAAACTAAGAAACCTTTTCAGCTATTACTTAACTCCCTATTAGTAAGGGTAAGTGTTAAAATGATGCATTAAAATGCTATTTAATATACACATGAGTTTGTAAAATGTAAGTATTTTCGGGGATAATAGTATCCCTGAAATGAAAACTCGAAATTATAAGTTAAATTATACGCTCTTTCAAATACATATTTCCTTAATGTTAAAACTTTTCAGTAATTTGCCAAAACAAAAGTAAAAAACTTCATAGTTATTAAAGTTGAGCATGAATATGTACTTAGAATAACATCCTTTTTACTTTAGAACCACTCAAATGTTTCAACAATATTTTACGATTTCCGCGATAAATGCATTTATTTTATTCCTCTCACTTCTCACGTTTTTAAGTAGAGATATATTTTTTAATAACTGCAATATTTATTAAAAAATTCTTTATAAACCTACTCTTAAGAGTACATGAAGTAGTTGAAACCAAAATACAGTGTGGTGTAATAAATTAGCAATCTATTTAATCAATAATATTACTACCATATAATAAAGTAATTTTATTCGTCTGTGTCTTATCGACCAAACAGCAGCATAATTTTTGTGCACTACTTATTTATATATTTATTTATATATTGATAAGAAATGTGTAATGTAAAAAATATATTTTTGCACATACATACATACATACATACATACATACATACATACATACATACATACATACATACATATGTAGTAGTGTAAGCATCATTTAGAGATATTTATGCTCAGTTTTTGCTTCGTCATATCTATAACCTGCTAATCTGTAATTTTAATTGTTTACATATCGTCATATGAAACTCCAAAAAGCACTAAGTTACATTGAACAAATTTTTCAGGAGAAGCAAAAAACTTTCTAAAGTGGTTAATAAAAAATTCTAAAGCTGTTAAAGTATTCTCTAAATCGCAAGGATTCGCTAAAAGTGTCGTTTTTGTTTTATTTAATGCCAACTTACAACATTTTACAATTTCGAAGTTAAAAATTCAAAAGAATTTTAAAATTTCCATGAATTTTAATTTAATTTTAGAACATATTCTTTTATAATACCGTTTATAGGGACGTTGATTTTAATTGTAGGAGTGTAAAATAATCAAAAAGTCGATTTTGGTTTTTTCGTAACTTAGCGCCTTTTGGATTTCATATGACGATATACATATTTCTTTTTCTAATGTTCATCATAATTTACATTAACTTTTTTAAGCTCTCTCACAATTGACACTACATCTTTTCTGAATTTAACAAAGTCTTTACTTTGTACAGATTTGACTAGACGGTACATTTCGGTTGTTATATAACGGATGAATGGACAATTTGTTGTAGTTGTTCGACTATAGGTCATGCTCATTCTTTATATAATTTTCTAATCAATAGAGGATATTTACGTTAATTTGTTCACAGCTTTTTATTATCAATTATATCTTCTAAGATTTAGATATTTACGAATGTACGTGTATTACCCATATTAGTAGGTATACAAGATTCGCTATAATTTTAAACACAATTTTATATGTAGCCGTACATAAACTTCATTTAAAAGCAGCCATATTAAAAACACTGATACAAACTTTTACCAGTTTATTTATTTATGTATGTATAACTCACTAACACATAGACACCCCAAAAAAAGGACTTAAACATTATTTGCACTTTTTGGAAGTTTCCAAGTAAAATTTTATACTCGATTCTTAATATTTCATTAACAGTTGCACTAAAAAACAAGCCAAACATTTTCATTTTCACAGTGTTTATGTTGTTGGTTTTCAAGATTTTTCGTAAAATAAAAATGAACTAAAAAATAATTTTATTCTTTCCTGTAGGCCTTGTTTCAGTTGCTGAAACTATAAGAAGAAGTGATTTGTAGCCTCTAAACTTATTTTTGGTTTCCCTTCCTCTATCTCCAACTGTAGTATAAAGGAGTGTAAATATATTTTTCACTTTTTTTGCTACAAATATTTTGTTTCCGTTTTTTCTTTTATGTGTTTTTGAGAGTATAATGTAAAAATTATATGTTTGTTGTATGTTGGGCCTCCAATACTGATAATTTATGCACGTATTATGCAAAAATGATGAAAAAACATTCGGTCGCTTTTGCTAAAAGAGTTGTGAAAAGAAAATGAAGCATACGAGTTCGAGTACAAGGATATATATAAATGTTTAATGTTTTGAATGCATGTTGTATGGTGTTGTGTGTGTACTTGCAACTTTTTTGTATTTATGTTCTGAATTGAGTTTGATAAATTGTTTCAGTAATTAAATTAAACTTTGATAAAGAACGCAATAAATGCATATTTTAAATTTTATATTAATTTATGTTTTCCAATGTACACATTTTATGCACATTTGTACAAATATGTATTTTATGGCATGAATTACTCTATTACAATTCTAAATTATTTATTGAAATTGTTTTTTTAATACAAATATTGTGCATAATATTTGCCAAAAATAAATATAGAAAAATTAAAAAGCTGAGTTTCTAAATTATAATAGTAGTCCGACAGCAGAAGCGTTGGTTTACAAGATCTATGTTGTGTATGTAGATTATATTTTTTACACACAATCCACAAAATTTCACTTGATGCTTAGAAAAATTGATCTAATGCAATTGTTATATTACTAACTAATGGAGGACATCCAAATTTTCTAAAATTGCTAAACTTTGGCCCACTTGTTCTCCATGCAGGCATAATATTGCATAATAATTTAATTATTTCGATTCATTCTTTATCTATCTCAAAAAGCAGAATATATATAGCTCTCTCATTTAATTTTTCTAAAATTGTTTTATTTCTGGAAATTTTTTACTCATTCGGCGTTAATGCGTTAATGTGGTTTCATGCAAATGATTAACAACAGTCTTTTTACCGAATTCGTAACTACAAGACATTCGACATTTCGTACGAATGTCTGATCAAATATAAGAAAGTCTGATAGATGTCGGATAATGTCTGATAAAATATACGACAGTTCGTATAAAAAACTGATCAAGTATAAGAAAATGACCAGACTATTCTAATCAACGTCTGATAAAAACTATTTTTATATTATACCCTAGTACAAACTAGTATAATACAAGTAACAAAATTACCAGTAGTAGTTTCCAAATGTAAACTTTGCTATACCATCTTAATGCTCAAATTAGCATGGAGTGTATTTGAAAAAATACTAGTACCATTAGTTCCAGACTTATACTGATACCCTTAGATCTTAGGGTCATTTAGAACCGGTTTACTACTAGTACTTATATTCTCAAAAAGTACCCATATTTGGAGATTTGCTTCTTTGTATGTGATTTCAGTTAGATATTATTACACAACCAGTTTTATTTAAAAAAAATTAAATTAATTCCAATTATTCCTTTATTTTCTATTTTGGCATCGCCATTTCGTTTTAAAAAATATTTGCCATACGATAAAACAAATATTAAACTTATTGCATGCAACTGTACCTAAACAGTAATTTACTATTAATCCTCTGATTTGAAAGGAATTTTTTGAAAATATTGTCTGTTTGGTTACAAAACGTTTGAAAATTACATTTCAATAAATTTAGAAATTTATTCCAACATATGTCAAATAAAAATCAATCTGCAAATGGGTACCTTCAACTACTTCTGGTACTAGTACTTTTTCGTATTAACTTTAACCTCATTTGTTCTAATGTCTGCCGTTATAGTATTAGTACTAGTGGAATTAAGACAATTATAACTTCATTTCCTGTAGGATACTTAGATATTATACACAAAAATAGATTTCTTCATGTACAATTATAAAATTAAACCATATTTTTTTGCAAATTTTTGGAAATTAACCAAGGTTAATAAATTAAAACAATAATCATCACATATGTATATATGCAGATGTTGTTAACTTGATTTCCGAAGACCAACTGAGAAAACAAAATAATAACAATTAATTTCCCTTTTAGAGTAGAGTTGACGAATTAAAAAATATATTTTGGAATTTTTATTAAAAAAACCAATAAAATATCTTTTAAATAATATGCAGAGTCTTAGAAAAATACTGAAAATGGAAACACAATGACCGAGCAAAAAATATCAGAGAATGTGCAGACTATTCTGTTAAATATCTAAGGAAATTTATATCATTCGCTTAATTGTCTGATGAAGTTACAAAAACAATTCTCTTCAGATTATGTCCAGATTTATCGGATATAATTACTTCAGAAAATATACAGACTAGTCTCCTTTATGTCTAAAGAATAAAATAGAAATACAAATATGTCCTCCGTTAATGTGCAAAATAGTCTCATAATTGTCATAACACTAAAATTACCTTTCTACAATTTGCAGACATTAATTATATTCAGAAAATGTGCAGAAAAGTCTAACAAAAAGTTTGCCGATTATTCTGTAAAATGTCTAAAGAAAATTTAGAAATTCGTTAAAAATTTTAATAAAGTATAATGACATCACACACGTGTGGAAAAATTGTTTATTGGGCAGTGAGTAAAACAATTGACTAACAAACACCAGGTGCTTGGTTCGTAGTCTCTTTAATTCTGTATTTGTAAGAGAGCGTGGTAAGTACTTGCCACCAATGACATCCCGTGTTAATATAAAAACTTCAAATTTCAATATATAAGTAGATAAACTATTTTTTGCTTTTTTAACTCATTACTTTCCAATGTAAGTTTTTAATTGGTGGTTGTCTATATTAGAGTTAGTTGAAACAATAGTATGGCTTCAATGACATTTAATGGAAATATTTTCCTGACTTTGTAGATTATGTTCACTAATTTTAATCACAAATAAAAAAATTTAAATAATTATTATTCTATACACATATAACACTTGAGCAAATTTTTTGTGGATATCGTTATTTGGTAATGAGTAATATGCGTTGTTGTTATTTTCGGAAGTATACGTTGTATGAGAGCTACGATCAGTTATGGACTGATCATAAGCAAATTACAGTATCATTTCTATATATAAAATCAATTATGGACTAATCATAAACAAATTACAGCATCATTTCTGTATATAAATTCAATTATTTGAAAATGACTTCTGTACGTTTAAGTGGTTTTCGGTATGAGTGCTACGACCAAATATGGACCGATTGTGAAAAGTTTAAAAATAATATTTTAATATTTGAAAAAATCGTAAACAATATTAACAGTATAATGGGAATAATTAACAATATTTTAATATTCCGGGTATATGTCGATTATTATGGGAGGTATATGAAATTATGTACCTATACCGAACATTTTTACAGAAATGAAGTTTTCTTATAAATATAAATATATATAAATAATATATAATGTATGTTAATTTGTATGGTATTGTATAGTTTTTGTGAAAATTGTAGTAAAATGTGTAACAAGCAAAATGGTTTCTAATTTTTTTAATTTTAATTCATAACTCTCTCCAATTTTCAATACCAACCTGTCTGGTGAAACTTTTGTCTGAATTTCATTAATTTATTTTGCTTTGTTTTAACGTGAGCTTAATTTACACATGCAGACAGACGGACGGACAGTCGGACATAGCTCGATTCAGAATTGTGTAAGGAACTAAATTATATGTACTTCGTTAAAGGTTGGAGATGAATTTTTCTTGGTGGTACACATGGAATGTCAAACTTATATGTATATACGCTCTACCTCCACTACAAAAAAATATAAATATGACATAATCTCTATGAACGTTAAAAGTATTATGATTTGAAAGTATGTATATAATTACATATATTTCGTACAACAATATGCTTTATACTCAGAAAATATTATTAAGATATTATTGAAATAAAAATGTTATAATTAACTTCATAATCAAATGGTTAAAATAAAATATTTTTCATTGATTAGAGTGTATGATTGTAATTAATTTTATTGACCATAAAAGTATAAGATAAAATGGCATTATTTAGTAGGGATTAATAAAGGCATGGAACTATTAATTACGACCTTTTCGCAAATCCTCTACAAGATAATTGAAAAGCTAAGTTAGGATATTAGAATAACTAGTAAATTAGATGTGGAAATATGTACGCATTGTAGTCCAGCATAATTAAATATTTGTGCAATTACTACTGATTAAAGGCGGTAACTGGTGCCATTTGCCATTACGCTCGCGTTTATTACCAAATATTATGACCGTGAATTCCACATTTAATGGAACCATTTGGATTTTATTTCAAACATTTTTTCAGTATTTTTGTTTTTCTTTTAGATTTTTACTTTGATACTTCTTGGAGCACTGCCCAATGTTAAGAAATGAAATAATAAAAATAAAACATTAAACTCGTAAACCAAACTCATATAATGGAAAATAAAATTTAAGAAAAAGGAAAAACAAAAAGCAAACCTAAACAAGGAGCATAAATTATATGCAAATTTCATGTTGAAATTTTGTGGGTTATGGCTTATGGAGGCGTTTCATTACAATAAACAATCTCGGAAAGGATGAATGAATGAAAGAAGAAACGAACGAACGAGGCAACAAAATGAATGGTTGCTTGAACGTAAATATAGATAAACAATGTAGAATATGGCAGATACTCGTAGATTCATAGATACAATTCTAAAGATACGATTTTAAATAAAAATTCATACAACAAACTGACAACAGAATTGAACATGAGAAATAACAAAAAAAAATTAAAAATAAAACAGCAAGATGCTTCTACAAGGAAAAATCTACATAAAGACAAAAACAAAGAATAAAAAAACAGGAATAATACTACGTGTTGTTCTGATTACGTCCAAAAGAATTACTTTAATGTTGTACTCACTCTGTCAGATATGAATACAAAACATTCAAATAACCAACCAGCCAAGAATGAGAACAAAAAACTAAGAAAGGAACGTTACCACGCTAAATAACATGAATGCTAGAGGACAAATATTCTAAAAAAAACATCAGCAAAGATGCAGGAAATATAAAGGGAATGCTATAGAACATCAAGCAAAACCCATTGTTTTTATGTATGTCGTTTGATTGTTCGTCCAAGTTCTTGGATTCGCAGTTCTAGCCAAATATTGCTTTGCTAGATATTTCGAAATTAGGTTGGCATACCGGGGACCGCATGCGATGTATATATTCCCTGTGGGTGTTGCCGCTGGGTAATGAAAATAAACAAACAAGCAGAGCAAAATATACATAACCAGATTCACTACTACAAACATACTTACATATACCAAGGTTGTATGTTTGTTTGTGATAGAACATCTATCTAAATGCAAAAGTATACAAAATATCTCATCGCAATTTTTATTGTTGTGGCATTTGATGTTGATAGATATTTATACTTTCACATACAAATTTATTCATACTAAAGACAATCATACATACGTTAGCAAATATGTATGTATGTCATACACAGGGAAACCAAAAATATACTCTAAAAAAGTGTTTTATGCAATAAATATGCAAAAACATTTAAAATTGAAAAGTTAAGACTTATATACATATGTTCTGGGAAAAGCAAAGTAATTTTCTGAAATGGGCTTTAAATGAGGGGTAGGTTTGAGTATGAACCGATTCTCATAAAATTCGCTATACCTACTCATTTCTAAAGGAGACCTTATATAGGAAGTGGAGTTAGTTGTTTACTGATCCTTATGAAATTTGGTAGAGACATTTTAACTCATAAGAAACTTGCCTACCTCTTATTTAATCACTAGGCAAGTCATTTTCGGAAGGTAGGGTAGAGTAAGTTATGGACTGATCCTCATAAAATTCGGTAGATAATCTTTTCATCGTGAGAAACTTTCTTATATCGAATTTCAGCGCTGGACTCGTATTTTTAAGCTTTCTTTATAAAGAAATATCTTAACTAGACAACCCAGTTGCCCTTGAATATTTAGCCCCTGTCTTCATATAAAATGAAACAGAGTTATAAGCAAAACTATATTAAAACAAGTATGAATGTATAGTCGGGCATTGCCGACCATATTATACCCTACACCAGTCAATATGTTAAAAACTTGGATTATTTAAAAAAATAAAGCATTTAATTTGTTTTTTTTAACCGTATTGTGAAATATTGTTGAACAAAACAAAAAATATCATAGAGGAGTAGGGGTAAATATGGGCCTTTCCTTATAAATTTCAGTAGAGGAATTTACGTCTACTTCCAAGTTATTTATATAAATTTAAATCGTTTTATTAGTAAATATAAGTGAATTTTGACCTTCAAGTCATTTTCTGAAGGGGAGTTCGTATGGGGATGAGGGCCAAAAAAGGCAAGATCATTACAAAAATAGTCTGTCATTTAAAGATGACATAATAGATCATTTAACTTTATTCGGGGGGTACGGTTGTATGGGGCTAGGCGAAATAATGGACCGTTTTCAAACATTATCAATAGCGTTCGTACTTGAAAGAGTATGTGACAAGTTTACATGGACACACAGACAGACGGACGAACATAGCTAAAAAGTGGGTCTAGAACTAATATATATGGTTGTTACAAACATCAGTACAAACGCATAATACCCTCCCCACTATAATGGTGTAGGGTATAAATACTGCTTACTTCTGTAAGTTTAATCAATATTTAATCATATTCCAGTTTATTGTGATTAAATATAATGATATGGCTCCGTAACACTTTCTTCAGATAACTGAGAAATTCGTTATTTTATAAGTCTTACCAAAATTTTTATTGTTATTTCATACAAATTTTAGTTGATTTTTTGTTGAATAATTTATAGTCAAGAAATACTTGAACTTCAATTTTTGTTGGTATGTATTTGCCTTAAGTTATCTTGTATGAAATATTTGCAATTCATTGTTTGCCACTACGAGAGTAATAATCCTTTGAGTTTCAAATTGAAATGTGACAGTGGCATTGGTGCACTGTTGTTAATGTTTTTTTTTCGACAGCCAGTCCAAATAAGTTCCTAAAATAAATAAACATAGGATCAATTATAAGGCAAATTAAAATTATTTATTTTAAATAACAATTTAATTAAAAAGGTGATTAAAACAATAGTATTTTTAATCGATTACACACAACGTTAAGGGACTACTCGACCTTTAACAATGCGTTCAGCATTTACAAAAAATATCACTTTAATGTCACAATTGAACATATAAAGTTTTTTATAAATTGCCAAGAAACTTGAATATTATATGCCTAAAATTTTATTGACAATTTAAAAATTATTAATATTTCTAGCAAAAAAATCTAAATTAAATATTAAAAACAAAAATAAAATAGAAAAGTAGGACAGAAAAATTTTCAATCTATTAAAAAATGAATTGAATCAATTAAAAATTTAGTCAAAATTGTACACTTAGGTTTTAAAAAACGAAATAATTAGGATAAATAAAAATTTGTTAAAATAAAAATTAAAGGAAAAGTAAAAACATGTTAATTGAAAACAAACTACCGATTATTTTTTCTGTGTGTAACTTTTATACAACATTTGAAAATTTCAAAACGGACCGATCCATTCCTACGGCTGCGTTTTCCCCTTTTTCATGTTAAACAACAATTATTAATAATGACAGGCCCCCTAACCCCCTTTGAGCCCTCTTGTAAAAAATACCTTTTTTGCCAAAAATAAATAAAAAGTTTCCAGAATAACGTTAAAAAAAACAAATCAAATGCTTTATTTTTTTAAATAATCCCAATTTTAAACATACTGACTGGTGTAGGGTATTATATGACCGCCTATACATTCATAACTGTTTTCTAATTACAAAAATATGTTAGTTTATTTAAAAAATATTATTGTAAATTTAGAAAAAGAAATGCGAACTAAAAAACGTTTATATATAAAATTTACAAATATTTTTTCCATCAAGATTAGGTCGATTATATATACATATCTTTAGTTTAAAATAAATCAAAATTTTTGTTATCAAATGATCGCCTTTTAAACCTTACAAAATAAGACAGATAATTTCGTTAAATATTACATGTAGTAAATAATAGGACGTAATTTTGGTTATAAACCTAACGTACATTGTATATGAATGTTTTAATTTTATTATTTATTTTTTTTTGTAAATTTGATTAGGAACAGGAGTTTATTATAAAATAAAGTTAAGAAATGATAAATGCCCTATAAATTAAAAAAGTCAATCCGTTCTTGTAACAAATTCAAACAATTATGTTTGCATGTAGATGAAAATGTTTAGTAGCTTCCCTGTTGTTCGGACTAGATATCCTGAACTAATGATTTCGGCCATATTTTAGAGTTCCAATAGGTTACAACTATTTTAGTATAATTATAAATATCATCAGAAATTGTACAATTTTGAGCGAATGAAATATTTAAAAGTTTTAGAAAAATACTGCCCAAATTGACAGTTGGTAAATTGTCATTGTCTAAACAATATACTGATTTACAATATCGTAAATACAAATAATTCAACATACTTACATATGTATAATGGTACGAGGAGTGGTAAAAAAGTACAATGAATGCTTCTCTTACATTTGTAAGCCATTGAATTATTTAGAGATCTTTTAATATTGTAAACATTTCGCACAATATCCATAGCGAAAATAGCTCTATAAAAAGTCCAAAAACAATTTTATTGCAACACTATAATTTATCATTTAATAGATTTTCGACAACATTTTCAATTTGTCTTCGCAATATAGAAAATAAAAACATACAAATAGTATTTATTATACAAACAAACATACATTTGCCAAATAAATTGACATTTGGGGATTTTCACTAAAACTTTAAGATTGCTTTACTTCTTGTTTATTTTTTTCTCTTTCTTTAGTTTGATAAGATTTTTACCAGTGTTTATTTGCAGCAGCAGAACAATTTTCAAAAAGCAACCAACACAAATTGCAACAAATTTCTATAAATTCTGGAACTGAGATTTGTAACTTAATTTCACTAACATAAGTACATATTTAAATGTTTATTTCAATTGTTATTGAAATATCTCAAGAGTTTATGAAACGGAAAACAAATTATTGTTACACAAATGTTTTTCCCTTCTGTAACTTAAAATTCGTATCAAATTCTTTAAAAAAAACTACTCTTTTTATTTTTGATAACCCTAAAAAGATTATAAATGGAATATATATGGATTCATATATGAGCATATATTTCAGAGCAAAAATAAAACAAAGTACTTTCAAAAGAATAACATTTATTATCACTTCAAAAGAATCACTAAACAAATTTTTTACGTTCTGTAGAATTGATGTTTAATGACTTAAAAGGAATCGAACATATCAATGCATAATTTGATATAATTATGAGCCCAAAAGCCTTAATCGGGGGTACGGTATGTATGGGGACTAAGCGAAAGAATGACCAAATTCAACTATTTGCAATAGAGAGAGCAAAAACGCATTACACCCTCCTCACTATAGTGGTGTAGTGTATAATGAAAAGTGCAATAGTGGAGATACAAATGCAATGAAAAGTTCTGAAAATACTGCTGGAAAATTTAAAGTCTACAATTATTTAAAATTATTTGAAAATTTTCGTAGTTGACCCTACCTTCTATATCCCTTTTAGACAAGGAATTCAACGATCATTACTGGCATAAAAATAAGTTTAACCCAAAATTTATCAACCGTAATTTTAATCGTCCTGTAATTACCTACCCCCCATATAAGGTTATTCATACGATGACTTTAATGCACATTAATGTTTTAAAAATTAAAGTGGGTAGCTTAACCGATACAAAATTCACAATTTTTATGTTTAACGTTCGAAATGATAAAGTACTCCATTCTAGAATGCTACTAAATTGGCAGACATACCGCTGGGAATGGATTTAATTCCGCCGTAATAATTTCTATTATAATTGTATACATTATAGACAGAAGTCTTAAACGGTTGTTGAGTAGAATATTTTTTATAAATAACTTAACGAGTGCGAAATTCAAAATAACTTTTTAAATCTTTGAAGTTTTTAAAATAAATTTTGTTATTTTCAACAATATAACTTAAAATTTCACTAATTACATGCATACTTATGCTGATAAGTATGTTGTACTTTTATATAGCTACCTACTCATAATGAATTAATGTATGATGTAATAGTACCTATTTTAATAACTAAATTTACTGGATGTCTGTTAGTAACTTTCAAATGAAAATAACACTAATATAATTAAATTCTTAATTTAAATGAGTTTTTGTTAATATTATATTCATTCGCCAAATTGGCGATTATTTGGCTTTGAGTACTGAAAAACGGGTAAATATAGGAACGAACTAGAAAAACAGCTCAATGTCAAAACTTTTGCCATAAAAATATTTAATTAATAAAAGCGTCGAAAGTCAAATTTTAATATAAGCGACAAAACAATGTGGAAGCAATGATGTTCGCGAGAAGTAGGTGGTAATGGGCGAAGTAATAACCAATAATGCATTAACAACATGCTACAAAAACTACGAGTGTAAATATACATACATACATACATACATACATACATACATACATACATACATACATACATACATACATACATACATACATATGTAAGTGTTTAGCTAAATAGATTTAATGTACATTTTCGCATAAAAAGTTGCAAAGAACAAAAAATCTACAAAAATATTTTATTACACTTGTGGTTGTATTTCGATATCTAGTTTAGTTTTTTACAACAAATATCTATCTGTGTATTTAAATGTTAATATTGCACTTTTATACGTGTATGTGTGTATTTGTCGTATACACTTTAATTGCAAATGAATGTGGTTATCTAAATGGCTTAAAACATGAACAAAGAACCGCAGTAAAACAAAAACTCAAAATAGAAAAAAATATATACTTATGTATGTACATATATGTATTCCATAATGAAAAATCTTTGGTTGAATTTGGATTTTTCGCCAATTTGTATGGTTTACGAATGAGAGTTTTTTCAATTTATTTTTTTAGATATACACTTGAAGAGAAAAATCTAATCTAAATCTAATTTTAAATTAATGTAAAACTTCTACATTTAAAATGTTGTTTTCTCAGTGTATATGTATGTATTTTTTGTGTCTTCATATTACAGCATCATACACATGGCTAGCGAAAATAGTCACTTTTTACTTCTAACTCATTAGTATTTTAGCTCATTATTTTAACATGATGATGATTTAAATGCAGAGTTTGTTATTATTAGATTTTTCTCTATTAAAGATTGTTTTCAGTTAAAAGCATAACAATTTATTAATAATATTCGCATAATAATTCCAAATACCGCCGGGTCAGTTCTTAAGTGCGTTTATAAATATTTGAGAATTTCATGGCACAAATTCAAAAAGTTTCAATTAAAACATATGGGTTCAGATTGTTATGAAAAATTACTGCAATATTTATTAAATTGACAATAAAATACAAACGCAAATAAATACAAAAATAATAATATAAACAATTCTCAACATTCACTACCAAACACGAATAAATATTAATTTTTAAGTTTACGAGCCAATTTCATTCAAATTGCCAATATTTTTTTTGCTCAGTATTTATCGTTATTTGTAACCCACTCATATGTATATATAGTTGACCAGTATGTACAGTACCATGATGTGATATTAAATTTATTTTTTTAGTTACAATAGTGGGACCTCAGAAATGTTTTTTTAATGATGTGCTAAGAAATTTTGGCTGCATGCTCTTTTGGATTTTTACCAAAAACCATAAAAATCAATATAAATAAAATGCACACGAACAGATGAAAAGGCTAAAAATGTTAAGAATGATTTTTTATTATCTACTATTGTTAAGTGTTTGAGTTAGGTGATAAGGTAAAAGCACATGCATATATGTTACTGTAGAAATTCTATACTTATAACAATGCAAAATCCTACTTTATAACAAATTATGGTCTGGCGTGGCCGCTTTATCCATTGCACAATTCTATCGGGTGGTTTGATAATACTTAGCTTACACTTGGGTATTCAGTAAAAACTTTTTTACAGTCCAATTTTACATTCTAAGATTTAAGCTTATCACCTAATATCACCCTAATAAACTACAGGCTGTTGTAAATATATGTATATCGCTTATTTACTACATGACGGTAGTAAATTCTATTTCTGAGTCTTCAAAATTAACACCAGTCATGTTTTTTGTATTTAGTCCCAGTGTGCATAGAAGGTTTATAATCAAAATTTGCCCTATGACTACATTGAAGCGTTTTATATCACCGTGCAACAGTCATTTTTACACATGAAAATATGTATGTGTACAGGAAACTGTGGACCATTAGTATTAATCAGGGATAGAAAAAGATATTTTGTTTCAGTATCAAAAAATATTTCAGAGAGTACTTTTTTGGATCTCAAAGTACTTAGGTTAGGTTGATAGGAGGATGTGTACTACATCAAATCCGAAAAAATGCACCTAGGCCACAATCGGGCCTGTTGTTCGCTCTTTATCATGAAAAAAAATAACTGAATGAATTATTCCAATCAGTGTTAGCAGGAATGTTATTTCCGGAATAACATCACTTCCAAGATACTTGGATCTATCTTCGACGAATGCCAGGCAGTGGCAAAGAAAGTGCTCCAGTGTTTCACTGTTCCCTCCACATGCTCTACATACGTCTGAATACGCACGTCCAATTTTGCATAAATGTGCTCGTAATCCTGTGTGTCCACTCAGAACACGTACTATTATACTAACTTCAGACTTGTTCATTTTGAGGAGATTTTTTGTTTTGCTCTCATCAGGGACACCCCATAGGATTTTCATCGTTCTACCCACTGTTTCATTATTCCAAGAGGTCTTATGGGATTCTCTCATCCATATTTTAGTTCAGCTTTTGTTGCGTCGAATGGTTTTGCGTTTGTCAATTTAACTGCCTTCAGCTCCCTTCCCTTTAAAGCTATTACATTCGCTCTTTCTTACAATCCAAAGTACAATTTTTTTTTTCTAAAAGTTTGTAATTTCTGAAATATGTTTATACATTTTAAAGTTGGAATGGGCGTTATATGTTGATATGGTGTCCGTCTCTCAATGTTAACACCTTTGATATAATTTGATGAAGTTTTCTCAGGAAATGCATGGTATCTCATAGCTACGATACAAATATTACCAAGAAATTGTACTTTGTAAAATGTTATATTTAAAGCACTCATGGTGCGTTTTCTCAAAACTCAGGACATAATATCTAAGATTCCAGATGTGATGGAGAATATGAAGTAATATTCATATAATATTATTTTACCAGACAGATTTACTACCGGTTAAACAATAATCGGATATTGAGATTGTAGCCCTGAAAGTATCAAATAAGACTCGGGAGTATCACGGTACTTTTGCACATCAAATAGTATCAAAAAAAGTACCATCGTACCAATTTTGCCATCCCTGGTATTAACTCTGTGTACTCAGTTTTTCATAATCAGCTCTTATGATCCTTTAAAGGGACTTCCAAGTTTAAAGGACATACGATTTCACAAGATGGAATTCAAAATTTATATAAAAAAGTTGGTATTAACATTAATATTAAATGAAGCGGGAATCACTGCTTTTGAATAAGATGATTTATTTCAATTCATCACGATCAAGAAATAATAGAAAATTTGTCACAAAAAATAGTTAAAAGTTTTGTTTCGAAAATGAGACCTTTTTTAATTTAATTTCCTTTTCGTTTTTTTTCTCTAAATGAGACAAGTAAATAATATAGATAGAATGTACAGATTCCCAGCTTCCATTTAATACCAATATTGGTATCATACAATACATACAAATATTTCAAATATTCGTTTGAATTTGTAAGTCCTTTTATAAGGGCATAAAACTGATTAATAAAATCGGAGTAGGCAGAATTGCTATAAGTGAAGTCTGTTTTCATATCAACTTACAGGGTGTATTACACCCTATAACAGTACCTATTTATGTAATGTACCTAATTTAAAAATGTGGTATATTTTTTTGTTTTTATCCTAATTTCGAAATAAAATTTGTTGACAAAAAAGTGATTGTATACTAGAGGGTTTATATGAGAGTAAGAGAAAATATGTCATTATAAATTTTGGTATAGGAATTAAATCTACGTTAAAGTTAATTATGCGTTTAAATGTGAATTTTGAATAATTATTATTTAGACTTAAATAAACTAAGATACTAAACGTTTTTTTAGTCTGTAACTTAGTTGAATCTCAAGCGATTTTAAGTTTCTTCATGGATTTAGAAAGCCTTTATAATGATATATTGATATGACTTTATCAGGAAACAAACTTTTTTAATTATTTTATATAGGGACCATACTACTTATTAACTGATTAGAAACGCAACTTATTATTTGAAAGTTAGCAATTGATGACGTTATTGATATATTTCTTAATACAAAATTCTACAAAAATTGATTTTTTGAATGATGTTTTATATGGGGGATAGGGTTAAAAATGGACTGATCCTAATACGATTAGATAATACGGACTTTTTGACCCTTATCCCCATACAAACCCTCCTTCATAAAATCACTTAAATTCCATGATTCTCCTTTTAATATTAATATCACGACGAAGTTCAGCATAGATAAAATATGGTATATGACATTATAAAGGCCTTAGCTTCTGCTTTCTAAATCCGTAGGGAATCTTAAAATCGTTAGAGATGCAACTATGTTATTGGCTTATAAGTGCATAAAGGTACGCAAACCCGGGTTTTTATCCGTAACTCAAGATTTTGAGAAGTGTTTGGCAAACTTCAAAAACATATTCCTGTTCTAGTCGGTCCTATCTTCAGTATAATAGTATCACTTCCCTGGTATTTATTTTTGTCGTATAGTTTAATTATAAACTTAAAAGTCCGTTTTAGGGAATACGCCGTATTCAATACTAAAAAAAATATTATTAATTGATATTTAAAAACGAACTGTAAAAATTAAGATTTTTCACTTAAAACCATACAGTAGTAGGCGAAACTGAAGCGGTTGTCAAACAAAATTTTTATTCTCTTCACACAGACGAGCTCTAAGTGAATAAAACACACTTGTGAGAACTAAACACACTTACAAAACTTCAAATTTTCTTCAAAAAATTGCAGAAAAAATAACAAAAAGATATGTTTTAATATAAAAAATACATTTTCAAAATTCAGAAAATATAAATTGGCGTTGAGATTTTTTATTCAATATTGGAATGCCTAAAATTCGGAAAAAACAAAAGATACTGGATAAATAATGATACAATAATTATATACACTCAAACCTCGTTTTATGTGATTAATTTGTTTCGCAAAATAACGCATAATTCGATTTCGCACAAAACGATACACTAGCTCCAAACAAAATATACTAATTTGGTTTTTAATAAGAAAACGCACTTTTTAAAATTATATTATCAAAAGTCAAACAAAATCGCATAAAAAATAAACAAAAATTTAATTCTTCACTGAAAACATTAAAAATGATGAAAAATGAAGGTAACAAATAATAACATAATACAAATTCCAAAAAATGAAGTATATGTAAAAAATTTCTTAAAAATAAAAAATAATATTTTTTCATGTACAAAGAATTTGAACAGTAGTATTGGTAAAAAACAGTAGTGGTACTTCGTTGAGAACATTTTTTGGATGTATTTGAAGCAACATTTTTCTAAAAATTATTTTTGCAAAGGAAAATTTTAGAATTTTGAAACCGTACTAATTCAAATTCGCATATAATAAATACACATAAAACGAGGTTTGATTTAACATTTTTAGGTTTTTAATTAAAATTTTCAATTGTTTATGTTAAAATTATCAACGAATTTATAATAGATTTTTCTGAATATAAAATTTAATTGTTCTTTTCTGATATCGAAAATCTTATTTTTATATGGATTTCTCTGAATGCCAATTGTGCTTTTTGAATTCAAAATACGTAATCTCAACTTTATTTAAACTTCTCTGACTCAAAATTAAAGGTTCACATTTTCATGATTAGTAGATTTTATGAATCAAATTTTAGATGCTTTCTCTTAAACATTGTTATCTACTTAAACATTTTTATATTCGCAATAAGAATATTTGGATCATAGAAGAACCATTAAATTTTAAATAAGCATAAAAAATAATAGAGAAACATATAAAATAAATAGAGAATTTTTTTATCTAATTTTTTTCAGAACTTTTTCCAATAATAACACAAGCTTACAAATTAATATTTTTGTTTGCTCATGGAATGAAACATATATTTTTGGAAAGGGATATGTCCGGGGGTTAATTAACAATTTTTATTTTTTCCTATTTGAGAAATTTTTAGATAAAGATATTTTTGTTAAGTAACCTTCTTTAGTGATGGACAAATATTTGAAAATAAGAATCGATTTTTGGGTACTTGCACCTGTTTTGGGAACCTAACAGTCAACTCAGAAAACAAAATTCAATAAAAAATCCATTAACACACTTTTTATCAGATTTTTTATTTTTGGCCCGATTTTTAGTTTTTTAATTAAAAAACAAATTAAATTAAACAAAAAATAATTAAAAAAATTATTATTGACATTTTATACCTGAATTAAAAACTCACGGATCTGAGTTTATGCATCGTAATTCATTTCTAACATTCCTACTTATACTTTTTCCGAGAAACTCTTGGAAGCGTAAGTGATAAAAATTTAACATTATTGCAACGTAATTTTTAATATTTTTATGACAAGAACCCGTTGTTAAAAAGTTATGAGGAAGGCCAGTAAATTTGTTTGTATAAAAATTAAATACATTTCTAAACATTTAATTGTTTTTTTATCAAAAAAATATTATAAACAAGTATGAACGTATAGTCGGGCGTAGCCGACCATATGATACCCTACACCAGTCAGTATGTATGTTAAAAATGGGGATTATTTAAAAAAATTAAGCATTTGGTTTGTTTTTTAACTTTATTTCGAAATATTTTTACTATTTTTTGGCAAAAAAAGAGATTTTTCTAAGAGGGCTCATAGGGAAGTAGGGCTTTAAAAATGTTGGTAGGGGGAGTTATGTCTTCTTCAATATTATTTATGTAGAATTTAAAAATGTTATTTGTGTTTGTTAGTGAATTTTGACCTTTAAGTAATTTTCTGAAGGGGTGTTTGTATGGGGGATAGGGTCAAATGAAGCGATCATTACAAAAATCTGAAGTTGTATAAAACTAAGTTTTGTCGACTTTTGTTAACATAATAGATCATTTAAATTAATTATAAGCCAAAGGGCCCTATTTGGGGGGTACGGTTGTATGGGGGCTAGTCGAAATAATGAACCGATTTTAAACATTTTCAATAGGCTTTGTCCTTGGGCCAAGGAAAGCGTGTGTGCCAAATTTCATCCAATTATCTTGAAAATTGCGGCCAGCCAGCCAGACGGACGGACATAGCTTAATCGACTCAGAAAATAATGTACCCTCCCCACTAAAGTGGTGTAGGGTATAAAAAGACATGTTAATGTAATATGAAAATTAATGAAAACCTTAATTCAAAACGTTCATATGTACGTGTCCCAACACATAAAACGCCTTAGACGAAATTGACACTAAGGTCACTTTTATAAAACAAAGATGACACCTCCATTGGGCGCTTACTATAGCAAACAAAATAAACTACTTAATTGAGTATTCAAAAACACTTTTCGAGAATTATTTTAATCTCTCACCTTAAGATTGGTCCTTAGAGGGTTTAAAATTGGACAATTGCTCTTATAGGTTTTTATTTAAATTAGAGTAATTTTTTACGTGTTGGTCATAGAAAAATTGTTGAAAGCTTAAGTTAAATTGCTATTTTTTCTCTGTTTCCTAAAAATTATTTTTCAATTTTTTTTTAAATATTTATTGGTTTATTTTATCCACTTCAATACAATGAAAAATTATATTCTAACCTAATTTAACCTATTTTTTAAAAAATATATTTTTTCAAAATGGGTATTTTTTGCTCAAAAATATAGAACTTTTAGTCGCTTAATTAGATGCGATTTTTCCCCTTTTTTATTAAAAATAAACTTAGCAAACGCCTCCTAATTCATAAGATACGGTTAAAACGAGTTTATGTACATTTATAAGTACATTTAAATTTCTCAACGGATTTAAAAACGGAAGCTTTATAATAATATACTAATTTTAACTGACCTGAAAAATATATGTGTATTTCAGCAGCTAGCATATTTATACCCTACACCACTTTAGTGGTGAGGGTATATTGGGTTTGTGTTGATGTTTGTAACATACAAACATCTTAAAGTATACCAATAGGCTTAGAGTCGATTAAGCTATGTCCGTCTCGCTGGTTGGCTGTCCATGTAAACCTTGTGCGCAAGCTACAGGCCGCAATTTTCAAGATAATTGGATGAAATTTGACACACACGCTTCTTTTGGCCCAAGGACGAAGCCTATTAAAATCGGTCCATTATTTCGACCAGCCCCCATACGACCGTACCCCCCCAAATAGGGCATTTTGGCTTATAATTAACTAAATGATCTATTATGTTAACAAAAGTCGACAAAACTTAGTTTTATAGAACTTTAAATGACACTACCGATTTTTGTAATGACCCTATCCCCCATACAAACTCCCCTTCAGAAAATGACTTAAAGGTCAAAATTCACTTACAAACACTAATAACACTTTTAAATTCTACATAAATAATATTGAAGAAGACTAAACTCCCCCTACCAACATTTTTAAGGATAGGGCCGTATTTTGCTCTACTCCCCTTTGAGCCCTCTTACAATATCTCTTTTTTTGCCAAAAAAAGTAAAAATATTCCGAAATAAAGTTAAAAAAACAAACCAAATGCTATATTTTTAAATAATCCCCACTTTTAACATACATACTGACTGGTGTAGGATATCATATGGTCGGCTACGCCCGACTATACATTCATAATTGTTTCTTTTTAGATTTGTATCGTATTCCAAGATTTGCGGATGTTTGAAAAAACTACCCAGGAAACTAACATTGAAAAGTAATGAGTTAAAATGCTAATAAAAATTATTGGAAGCAAGTACTTATACGCTATTTTGAAAATAGGGTGTTAAAGAAGTATATTTTGCTTACAAAAAAGTTGTTGAGTAAGTTGTTTTGTTTTTAATAATAAATGGAGCCAGTAAGAATACGAACGAGGGACTTTGGTTTGTTGCTTAAAAGTTCTACACACTGCATTACTCGAGTACTTGAAAGTAATGCAGACGGTAAGTAGTAGTCATTGAAAAGTATGTTGTTTTGGAACTACAACCCATTCCCTGGTTTTTGTTGGGTATTTTATATACGAACTATTAATTAATATATTTAACCTATGTTTATTCTGTGTAAAACGCAAATTGTTTTCAATTGTTTTGTTTCTATAATAAAACTTTTAAATTAGTATTTCTTTTACAAAATATTAAAAAAATATATTATTCTTTAATTTGAGTGGCAACCCTAGCCAATTTTGGTTTCCATGGTTATATCCTTAGTTTACAGTTTTAATTAAATGCTGCTCAGCTGAATTTGACATTTACACTTGTTTATATACTGCAGTTTATAAACAGTGCTTTGTTGGATTTCCATAAATAATTTAATGATATTTTTATTTAAAAACAATTTGTATTCAACGCCAACATTAATGAATATTTAAATCAACACCTTTTCCATACGACTACTGTATTTTTTCCGTTGGCTAATATTTGTTATTGGCAAATATTTGCAAACTGATGCAGGCACTATGCGTCTTTATTTGTTAAAACATTTCAATATTATTTATTGGTTTATTGATTTACCATAATTTTTAAATCTTTTACTATTTTTTAATTAAAATTTAAAGTTTCTTTAGTACTATAATTTATAAAAAAACAAGTATGAATGTATAGTCGGGCATATATGACCATATGATACCCATGATTGTATGCGTTAAATAATGGACCGATTTCAACTATTTTCAATAGTGTTCGTTCTTGGACCAAAAGAAGAGTATATCATCAAATTATCTTGAAAATTGCGACCTGTAGCGCACGCATAAGGTTTATAAATTGACTCAGAAAGTGATTCTGATACTTTAAGGTGGGTGTAGAACCAATATTTTTGAGTGTTACAAACATCAACACAAGCTATTACACGTTTGTGCCCACTATAGTGTTGTAGGGTATAAAAACTTAAAATAAGTCGAATACTTTTTTGTGCATATTACATACGTAAAGTATAAACAATGTTTGGTATGTGTATTTAAGTATTTTTTTTTTGTATTTCGAATCTGTGGTTTTGGCCGATATACATTTTGTTTAACGGACGTTAAAAATGTATTCATCTGGAAATAAAAGCTCATAAATAACCGTTATTTAATACATAACTAAATTTGTATATAATAGGTATATATGTATGTACATTAGGGAAATAACCTACAGCCAACATATATTTGATCAAATATCGACTACAATCATGATATTTACGGAAATAATTAAAACTCAACCTTAATATTTGGGGCGTTAGTCTATCGGGACACCCAGGAAAATAATTAATTTAAATATTTTGTTTAACTCTGATAAAAATTGATTAAAAAATTTGACATTTCAGGAAAAGTTATCTATCTCCCTATTATACATACACATTAAATAAAATACATACTCATGAATAAGTTTAACTATAAAATACAATCGTATTAAAAGGCCGTAGTTATAAATTTTGTGCTCATTGTAGTGTAGTTACATACATATTTAAATAATATGTGCATATAATACATATATATAAGCATTTCATTTCACATATCAACCAATACTGAATAAAAACAGTTATAGCTCATTATACCCTACACCACTAATGGGGAGGGTATTATACGTTTGTGCTGATGTTTGCAACATACAAAAATATTGGTCCATACCCACCTTAAAGTATACCGATCGATTCAGAATCATTTTTTGAGTCGATTAAGACATGTCCGTCCGTCCGTTTGTCCGGCTGGCTGGCGGTCCATGTAAACCTTGTGCGCAAGGTACAGGACGCAATTTTCAAGATAATTTGATGAAATTTGGACCAAGCATGTTTTTTGGCATAGGGACGAAGCCTATTGAAAATGGTAGAAATCGTCCATTATTTCACCTAGCCCCCATACAACCGTACCTCCCGATTTGAACTATTTATGCCATAATTACGTCAAATATTCTGTTATCTCTCAAATAAGTTTTATATAAGTATAAATGACACTACAGATTTTCGTAAGTATCGGCCCTTATTTGACCCTAGCACCCATAAAAACCCCCCTTCAAAAAATTGAAGGGGGGTTGACTTGTAAACATTTGTGTCGCTTTGAAACTCAACAAAACTAACTGTTATTTTAAAAGATATCCTTTTCCCAAATTTACCGATGATCGGCCCATATTTGACCTATATAAAGCCTCATTTAGATTTTTTTTATCAATAAATTGCTCAAATATTTTGGAATTATGGTGATATTCAACATAAAAGTTTCTTTATAAAAAGTAAAAATTTTAAAAATATACTCATGGGTAGGGTATTATATGGTTGGCCATGCCCGACTATACTTTCCTTTTTTTATGTATTGGAAATCGGTTTACAACATAATAAGTTGTAAGTAACAATTTTAGACTACCTCTAAAAAAGTTGCAGCACTTTCCTTCTTTACAAAGAGATTTTATCAGAAACTACCAAATATAATTCGATGTATTTTGGTATATGCCATGGTCATATCGATCCAAAATTTCTCACAGGTCCCATATAAGGTTAACTTCAGAAAATGTAACAGTCTACGAAATTGTGCATTTAATCCATATATGGGCTGCCAAGCACCCCATTGAGAGTCCACCGATATTCTCTAAATTTTCACATGAATGTCAAAGTTGTTCATGTAAAATTTCAAGATTCTAGCTCTAATAGTTTTTCAAATATACAATTTTTTCTATTTAATTCATGCGGGGGCTCTAAACTGTCCAGATGAAAGTCCGCCATTTTTCCTCCAAAATTTTCTGATGATAATTAAAGTAAATTATGCAATATTTTAAGAATCTAGTTATATTAGTTAGTTTCCTAGATAAACGAGTGCCAAGTCCTCCATTGAAAGTCCGCCTGTTGTACTTTAAATGTCGGAAATCGGTTGCGTTTACAAATATTTTATAATTTCGATAGAAATTTTATTGTTTTCATTAAAATATTGTACTTTTCCTTTAAAACCTTTTTGGTCACTTAGTGGGATGCGAGTGGGATATCTATCAAAAAAATATTTTGTAACTCAAGATTTAAAATTTTTGAATTTTTTTGCAAAATCAAAAACTTTGTTGACTTTTTTTTAAAAAAAAAATTGACCCATTTTTTAATTTTTTTTTTTTTTTTTGCTCAGAAGAAAGCTTATGTGTTTTCCTTTAACACCCTTTTTGTCGCTTAGTGGGATACGAGTGGGATATCTATAAAAAATGTTTTGTACCTCATGACATACAATTTTTTACTTTTTTTTAAATCAAAAACCTTTTTGACTTTTTTTTCCAAAATGGACTCTTTTTTATTATTTTTTTTTTTTTCTCTAAAGAAAGCTTAGGTCTTTACCTTTAAAACCTTTTTGGTCGCTTAGTGGGATACGAGTGGGATATCTATCAAAATAAATGTTTTGTAACTCAAGACAAGGGTTTTTAAATTTGCACAAATTTAATTTTTTTCATATTTGTGTGTAAACCTTACAAATTAAACCTTAAAAATTAAACTTACGCAGAGAAACTAGACACATTAGCTTTTCCGATGGTATGTAACATACCCAACTAAAATTTCATAGCCTCGATACTGTAATACCCATAATATGTTAACCTCAGGAATAAAAATCACTTTTTTCTATGGAAATGTTGAATAATTTAATTTTGTTATTTATTTGTAATAATAATTAATTTAATATATAATAATAATAATAATAATAATTATTATTATTATTAGATTCAACACCTGATATTTTAACAATGAAAATCATGTGCGCTGAAAACTACCTCTAGGATTCACTAAAAAAGCTGCAAGATACAAAACTCAGACAAATTTTGGGGATGGAAAATTAATAACGGTCGGCCTCATATTGCACCCCTCCAGTGGCTATTATCGGTCAGTTGTTGTGGTTTTTATTTTTAAGGTTTTAGAAACACTTACACACAAATATGAAAAAAATCAATTTAAAAACATTTGTCTTGAGTTACAAAACATTTATTTTGATAGATATCCCACTCGCATTCCACTAAGCGACCAAAAATGTTTTAAAGGAAAAGACCTAGCTTTCTTTTGACAAAAAATTAATAAAAAAAAGAGTCCATTTTGGAAAAAAAGTCAAAAAAGTTTATGATTAAAAAAAAAGTAAAAAATTGTATGTCTTGAGTTACAAAACATTTATTTTGATAGATATCCCACTCGCAACCCACTAAGCGACAAAAAGGGTGTTAAAGGAAAACACATAAGCTTTCTTCTGAACAAAAAAAAATTAAAAAATAGATCCATTTTTAAAAAGTTTTTGATTTTGCAAAAAAAATCAAAAATTTTAAATCTTGAGTTACAAAATATTTCTTTTTTGATAGATATCCCACTCGTATGCCACTAAGCGAAAAGACTTAAGATTTCTTAAAAAAAAAATAAAAAAATATAAAGGGCCCATTTTGAAAAAAAGTCTAAAATGTTTTTGATTTAAAAAAAAAAATCAAAAATATTTTATTAAATTTTTTAATTTTTTTTCGAAAGATTGCATAAATAGCTATCTAAACTATTTGGGACACATTTTGCTAAAAACAATAGGTAATAAGTTACATGGATGAGAAAAAACACCTGCATGGCCAAAATGTCAAATTTTGACCGCCTCTAACTTAGAAAGTTCACGAGCGATCTTGTTGAAAAATTTTGTCTGAATTACTATCCAATAGAACTAACTTACAAAACATTTATTTTGATAGATATCCCACTCGCATTCCACTAAGCGACCAAAAATGTTTTAAAGGAAAAGACCTAGCTTTCTTTTGACAAAAAATTAATAAAAAAAGAGTCCATTTTGGAAAAAAAAGTCAAAAAAGTTTCTGATTAAAAAAAAAGTAAAAAATTGTATGTCTTGAGTTACAAAACATTTATTTTGATAGATATCCCACTCGCAACCCACTAAGCGACAAAAAGGGTGTTAAAGGAAAACACATAAGCTTTCTTCTGAACAAAAAAAAAAATTAAAAAATAGATCCATTTTTAAAAAGTTTTTGATTTTGCAAAAAAAATCAAAAATTTTAAATCTTGAGTTACAAAATATTTCTTTTTTGATAGATATCCCACTCGTATGCCACTAAGCGAAAAGACTTAAGATTTCTTAAAAAAAAAATAAAAAAATATAAAGGGCCCATTTTGAAAAAAAGTCTAAAATGTTTTTGATTTAAAAAAAATCAAAAATATTTTATTAAATTTTTTAATTTTTTTTCGAAAGATTGCATAAATAGCTATCTAAACTATTTGGGACACATTTTGCTAAAAACAATAGGTAATAAGTTACATGGATGAGAAAAAACACCTGCATGGCCAAAATGTCAAATTTTGACCGCCTCTAACTTAGAAAGTTCACGAGCGATCTTGTTGAAAAATTTTGTCTGAATTACTATCCAATAGAACTAACTATGGTGCAAATTTTATCGCGATCGGAAGACATCGATTTCAAAAGTTGGATCACTTGACGTGAAATTCCCCATATATGGATATAAAGAACTTTATGTGTTGTAAATTTAAGCCTAATATTAATATTAGTGGCCCCAAGTATAACGATAAAATCTAACAGATACAATTACAATTATACACAAAATGACTTTGATATTCAAAATTTTAAAATGCTATTAAAGCACAAAAAATTACGTAGAAGTAAATGTTCTTCAGTTTCCCAGTTCTAATAGTTTCCCAGATAAACTAATTTTATTATTTAATCTATTGCAAAACATACCAATTTTGTTCTAAACATTTATGTTAATAGTTAAATAGCTCTACATTTCGAAGTTAACTTTAAATATGTAAAACATGTTTTAATAATGGGTATAATACTTTTGGTATTTGATATTAACATTAAATTTTGTAAATACCTACCCGATAAATGTATTATATATAAATCCAATTTAATGATTTATTGTTAATAATATTTTTTAAGTCTTTCTTTGAATTTATTCCAATTGTTATAAAATAGTTTTATTTGGTTATAGAAATATTTTCATTCATTAAAATACATTCACAAATTCACCAGTTATTATCGTACATTACCTTGTTATTTTATTCAGAAAAATTATTTTATGTTTGAAACAATTTGCAAAATCATTTTTTTTATTTTGATAAATCGTAGGTCATTTATCACATCATAAATTTATGATTTACAATTTACTAGTGTTTGTTCACAAAATATTTCATTGTTTTTAACAACACTTTGTGTTCGTTTTTTTTCATTTTGTTTTATACATTCTTTTAGTTTTTCAGCAGTTTTATGTGTTAAATAAATGTTTTGAAATTAATCTCAATTGTTTTACAATTCGCAAACTAAAAACTGCACTCAATCACTCAAAACTTTTCAACGAGACACATTGCACACAGTTATGTCGCATCACACACACGCAATACACACATCTTCAACCAAACAGAACTAACTCAGATACAATAGGATGAAATACACTTTTTCGAATAGATATATTAACCACATGCAATTCATCGTTAGAAGGATGTCTTTTGTTACCAATAAAGAAAAAATACACTCAACCATACGTAGAACACCTCCACATTAATATTTCCATGTCACACTTAACAATAACAGGAAACGGAATCGACAAAACAAAAAATAAAGAAAATCACGCGTTTTAAACTGACAATATTTGTGTTTATATTTGTATGAGTTTATCTGACAGATATTACCGTGAAACTGACTGTCGGTCAGTCAGTTCGTATATGTGCGTTTGTCAAAAAAATTGGCGTGACTTCTGGTGCTGAATTGTGTGAACAATATGCGGCGGCAAGTGTTAAATTGTTTGTTACGCGTCTATCCACCTTTGTTGCGTGTCAGCAAGGAATAAACATAAAAATCTCAGTTGATGCTGTATGAAGGTGTTGAAAGTGTCTGAGCTGAGATTCATAAACACAAACATATTTTTGGGGAGCATCTGGAATACTACGCTACTACTCGTACTTACTATGTAAGTTGGATGCTGTCTGCCTGATTGTAAATATTATATGATGACTGGATGTGGATTTCGTTTGTTTCTTTGTTTTTAAATTCCACAATCCACTTAACATTCAATGCAGTCGTCTGTATGCCATCATTTGCATCTGAAGTAGGAGGTTGTGGGGTCAGATGTAATTTTTGTACGTGCGTTTGTTTGTCTAAGCATCATTGGTTATGCGCATGCGTGTACTTTTTAGGAAAGACAACAAAAGAGTTTTTGTTTTATTTTTATTTTATTGTTTTTGCTATCAAAAAAAAAAAACAAAAAAAATGGGTGATTTATACAGGATGCATCAATGAGCGAGAGAATTTCAATGAAATGTCAAAATCATTCGAATTAAATAGTTCATCCGTTTTGTTAAAATAAAATTAATTATGATCTATGTGTATATGTATTTATTTTAGCATTTAGATACAATACATATATGTATTTAATAGGATTAAAATAAATACAAAATACTAAATATGTGAATTTTTATTTCGAAACAGATATCTGAAAGGATTTTTTCACCTCATACTCAAACAAAGTCATTCGCCTGAGATGAGTCCCAAAATGATCAGATGAGTAATAATCAATTGTAAATTGTATAATCGTTTCGAATTTACTTAAAAGGATTTTCATAAAATGTATTTAACTCATAGAGCAATCGAGAATTCAACGATTTATAATATTTTTTTTACTCCCTACAATTTGTTTCTTCAAAAAATTCCAAAAATGCATCTAAACAAAGCAATTTACCCATAACGTCAAATATTAAGGGATAGTTTGGAGAATCGAAAAAATAATCAATTTACCAAATAATAGAACTTACACATGAGTAACACAACTAACCCCCCTTTCACACGGTGCAATTATTCGTAATCGATTATTTATCAAAATCATTGGTTGGCTACAAATAAAAAACAAGTAAGAGTCTTATATACCCACCATCAAACCTCGTTTGTCTCGAATAAAACTTACTTTTGTCGAATTTCATCTATATATTCGTATTTTAGGCCAGTTATAAGCGTTAATTTTCTGAAGGGAACCTTATATAGGGGGGTATAGTCAATGCGTCGATCCTCATAAAATTTTTAGATAGATTTTGACTCGTATGAAACTTTTTTATGTCGAATTTCATCTATGTATATACTAGTATTTTTAAGTCAGTATCCGAAAACGTGGACCGATATTGCCCATTTTCAATACTAAACAAACCTTACCTATAAGAAATATTTATATTTCAACCCTCTAGCTCATTCCATTCAGACTCTGTCGTGCTTTCGACAGACATCATAGCGATTAACTGTCAAAACGAACTACGAATGTGTCGTAGAAACTTGTTAATTTGCTATTGTCAGTCAGAGGCCGAATTAAGTAATTCAACTGATCGTGAAAACATGGTATAAGAAGATGCTGGTACTTTGGAATTTAACTTAGACTAGGACTTCGCTCAATATTAATCAGACTCATTATCTCATTCCAGGAACACTATGTAATGCAAAGGGTAGCTAGCAACTTCTAACATAGGAAAAAATAAGTACTAAATTATAATTGTGATCACAGTAAAACTACCGCAAAAAATTAAACACCTCTTTCATTTAAAAAATTTCTGTAAAATAACAGCATATTCCACCTATAATCATAAAATTTACATTAGTTTCAAGTTTATCAGTACATAGTTAGTAAATTCTTTTGCGGCAACTAAAATAAAAGTTATTCCTTAATTAATTTTATAGTTATGTATACTTGAAATTAGACATGAAAATAATACCTCTTGAAATCCTTTTACTTACATCTATTAATGTCTTCACATAAAATCCAAACAATTTAAGAATACACTAAACTAGACGTAACGCATTTCTAAGATTAAGTTTCAATTCTATAATTTATTACTGCTAATATAAACATCTATATGTATTTATATACGTATGTATATGAACATACATAGTATGTATGTATGTATGTATGTATGTATGTATGTATGTATGTATGTATGTATGTATGTATGTATGTATGTATGTATGTATGTATGTATGTATGTATGTATGTATGTATGTATGTATGTATGTATGTATGTATGTATGTATGTATGTAATTGAGTATGTACTATACATACATACGTATGTAAAGTGGCCACATGGATTATAAATGGCGAAATTTAGCAATATAAAGCAAATAAACGAACGAATTCAAGGATACAAAAACAAGCTACACATGAAGCAAAATCACTAAATGTCAAAGTTCTATCATAAACTGACAAGCACGTGTTCGTTATAATCTTAAAACTATATACACTCGTTGTTCAAATATATATTTATTTTTTAGTACGAAAATAAAAACATACGACGTTTCTCTCACGTTGGTTGTTATCCATTGATCGGGAGCAATAAACAAATTTAGTAACAAAAAAACAATTCACAATCCAAAAATATAAAAAAGAGACTCTCATAAAAACGCACTCATTCGTTTACACAGACGGGATTTTTAAGGAAGAGTTTTCGGTGTCGTATGCCTGAGAAGAACCATTTTTATGACCACAAATATTATAAAACCATAATAAGGGATGAACTTTTTACTCACTTTACTAAATATATATATTTATATACCTTCTCTACATCTTTTCTGTATTGATACCGAGTCTACTCCTTATTTTATAATGCATTTAATAAAAACTCTCTTGTATTTTTTATTTTTCTCTCAATTGAATGCTCAGAAGACATAAGGGATTTATAACAAAACAACTACCCTTCTTTTAACGGTTACAGATGTGAGCAGAGTACATCCTGTGTTTGTCATTGTTGTTGTTTAAGTATTTGTATTTACAAAGACTATGTTTCCAATATTTATTCAAGCAAAAGGGGAAGTTTTTTCTCCCAAAAATCGATAATCATGTTGTCTACAACAATGGCTTTGCATACAAACACACAAACATGCACGTATCCTTAGACACACATATATAAAATCGTAGAGTAGTTTAGTCTCATGTTGAGTATAAGAAATCAGCGCGCAAATATTTTAAATGAGGATTCATAAACATTTCATACAGAAGAACAGCCTGTAAGTTTGTCTATCTGTCCAACATTTCTCATTGTTAATATTTGAATTTAGTGTGAAGAGATTTTATACTCCTTCTACATGATAGAGTCCTTTCCACAGAAGTATGTAACTTGCGAAGGGTTTGTCTGTAAGAATTGTTAAAAACACACACGTAGAGAGCATTTACCATAACCACACATTTCTATGAAAAGAAAAAAAAATACAAAAGCAAAGTTGGGCATAAATAGGAAGAAGGTTTACAACTGTTTAGTGTTTCCTTTTAAACATTTGCAATATAGACGAGCATTTCATTAACCATTTGTCGGGTACAAAATACTCAAACAAACAAACACTTTTAGACCGACTTGTAAAAATGGATATAAAAATGAGGATGTAAAAATGTGGAAAAACAACATGAAATTGCTAAACGACGAACCTGAACAGCAACAAAAAGGCAGATATACAGACATCGAGTCAGACAGGCAGTACTTATTCTTATTAGGATATGTAAATATAAACAAAAGGAATGAACATATGTAAGGACCAACAGAACATAAGCAAATTTTCACATACATATGTATATACATGTAGTTGCAAATATACACGTGTGTATATTATATACAAAGTTGAAAAAATATACCAAAACCAAAGTAATGATGAAACTCATCAGGAATATTCACAAATGTATGCGTGTATAAATTCCAAAATAGGACAATAACAGTGGAAACAAACAATATTTTTTGTAATAAATGCCGACGGTAATTATTAACCGGTTAATTATTAACTGGAGAAGTAAAAGATATTTAAAAATTTACAAAAAAAAAATCAAATTTATGAATTTCATTTTTGGTCCGCTTATTGTTGTTTTAAATGACTCATTTTAAAGTCACGAAAATACGTACACCACTATGTGACAAAAGTCAAAAAAATACACTTGTCTCCTAGATTTACCCAATGTCTTGGACATTTTTTTATGAGCCCCAAAGATTAGAACGCTTGTTGTTATTTTTACAACAATTTTATTATTTTCTTACTCTTATATTACAAACCGTTTGGAATATAACTTTGGTCATAAAAACAAAAAGTGTGGACATACAAAATCAAAAAAAACTTCAAGATATAAATTTCAAAAATCTTTAAAAAGTTCGATTTTTTCTACCTTTTTTAACTTTTTCTGGTCCATACACGATGCTCAGATCGTAGATAATTATTTATAATATACAGATATTTTGTTTTTTAATATTTGAAGATTCTAGAGTAAATTCAAATATTATAAAAACTACTATTTTTTGTACTGAGGAGGTGGCACATGTCTTTTATATTTTTATACTAATAACAACTGTGGGCGTGGCACCTTGACCACTTGAAATTTCAAAACAAAAAGTTAACTTCCTATAAGGTAAAAACAAACAAATATACATATTTTGATTTCATAAAAAATGTACTACAAAATATTATAGAGTCCCACAGTGTCACATATGGTTTTGGTGTATGGAAGTATGAATGAAAATAAAATGTAGGCACAGACAAAGAATAAGCTTTAACAGACCTCGTCTCGCGCATTAAATTCACATTTGCACACTTAACACCTAAACAAAGGTAATTGAAGTAGTTTTTGCAATAGTCGTTTTAGTAAAACATAAACAAATTCTCGTTTTATGTAATTGTGTTGAATGGAATGTGATATAAAATATTTCGGTCTGTCGAACCATAGCATATACATGTTACATTTTAACTACATACATAGACATTAAAATGAGAAAACAATAGACTAGAGTACATTCTTACTAATATCGTGTCTCAAGGAGTCATCATCATGAAACTATGTAAAGATAGGCAAGCACAGAATTAAATTAATCGTATTAAAAAATATCAAAATCGATTGTAGTAGATGGCAATAGTGGCATATTATGATCATGATAGTACTAAAAAAGAACATTGCATCGTTCTCTTATTCATGAATACCAACGATGGGAATAGGTGCAAATCTCGACAATGTTATTTTATTATATTTACCAAAACGTGAATAGAAATAGTTACCAATATAACACATTTGCAATATTTTTAATAAAATTTTACATTCTAAAAATTTACCATAAGAAATTTAGTAATTTCCATGCAAAACTTTTTTAATTTAGTTACATATCGATGCCACGAGATTTTATATGAGTTATCGGTTTAAAGTATAGAGGTTTCAACCCTGATGAATACTCCGGAACGTAAAAACACAAAAAATCTTCATATATAAGTATTTATACTTGCATATTTAGTACAATAAATAGTTCATATACCAAATTATTTAGAGTTTCATATTCAAAATTACAAAAGAGAGTAATACTAGGATATTTAATCGATTATTCATCGTTCGTTAACCGGATAATTTAAAATTGTCAAAACTCAAATAATAAACATATGATAAATAAAAAGTGGACATAATCCACTATTTCATTGTTCCGATATTAATGTGTATGATAGTGTTTTTACATTTTTAAATACAATTGTACCCCCGGGTAGAGCTCAAAATTATGTTAAAAATTTTATTATGTCAACTATAACACCGCGTGTAATTTTTTAAGTCATGGTTGAATAACAATATACGGACACCACTATATGATAAAATACCAAAAATAAGATGACCCGTGTCTTCCAGTTTTAGTTATAGGCCCCCAAAGATTTGAGGCCTCGGTGTCATTTTTGAAAAAAGTGATAATTTTTTCAGGCTCATATCTTGCAAACTGTTCGGAATTTTGATTTACTCTTTGAGGGAATGTTGTTGGTATTTTCACAAAGAACCACAATTGTGAACATATACAGAATCGCAATTTTTTTTAATTTTTTTCTTTGTTTTTATAAGTAGCAAACCGTTAAAAAATTTTAGAAAACTATCAAGTACAAAAATGTACCTAAGATCTCATTAAATAACTTCCTAGAACATACGAACTTTCTAGGAATGGGTAAGTCGAAAAAGTGAAAAGTTGCCTGAAAAATTTGTAATTTCATTTGTTTTTTCTTACTTCAACTTTGTGAACCACTTTTTAGGAGGAGTACCTCTAAAATGTTGCATTAGGTTAGGTTGTTCAGGCAGTCAGCCATTTGACAGACTCACTTGGGTTCTAGTGGTAGCGTTGTGACCAAACATATTCTGCAAATTTTTTAAAATTATTTTTCCCGTGATCATCAGCTCAAAATTCAAAATATATTTAATTTTTCTCGTGTTCAGTACTAATACAAATAATTGATGTTAATGGAGTATGTAAAGAAGATGGAAGACAGTCTAGAAGAAACGTGCCTGTGGACATCATAAGTTCCGAATCAAAATCGGATTCGGAGGACTATCTGCATCCAAAACTTAAAAAAGTGCGATTTGCGTATCCAGTTTCATCAACATTATAAACATAATACTAATATTTTTTATTATTTTTGTAATAGATAGCATTGTATCTCAATGTTGAAGTAAAGAAAAAACAAATTAAATTCCTTAATTATTATTATACATATATAATTCACCCTACATGAGGCTATGACCAATAATGGTCCGATCCGAAAAAATTATTCGCATAATGATTTACATATTATTTCGGTATATTATTTGTCAATGAAATATGTATTAAACGCACATACAAAGAAATTTACGGAAGTGGACTTTATATGGAAACTATGACCAATTAAAAATCGACTCAGATTTACTTTGGTTATTATATACATACATATATGCAGAATTTCTAGGTGATACCGATATTGTTGGGAAAAGTATATACGAGGAATACATTTCCGGAAATATGTACCTTTGTATGAGGAATATGGAAAATTTCTGACCGATTGTCATGTTTTTGAACATAATTGATCATTCTAAAAAAAACTACTAATGAAACATTTCAACAGTCCTTTTTTAAATTCAAATAATTTATATCCCTGCAGGAAATGGAACTAGTACCAAATTGGTATTTTACTAATACAAAAATCACCAGTACTAGTTCCTAACTGTTAACTTTCATATACCATCTTAATGCTCAAAATTAACATTGAGTGTGTTTGAAAAATTACTAATTCCAGACTTATACTAGTACATTTGGATCCAATTGGGTGCTTTAGAACCATTTAATTACTAGTTCTAATGTTTACAAAAATTCCTTTGCAATACTCCGACCTGATTCCGGAGTATTGCAAAGCTACATATTTTGATGAAACTTGGTTCACCCAATCTTTCTACAAATACGAAGTTAAAAGTTCTCCAAAATGTCCAAATTCTTATATATTCTAATTTACTTATCCGATTTTAATCCTTGAGTACACAAAAGCAATCTTATGTCAAAGAAATACGGAAAATGAAAGGTTCCTTTTTCGATATATCCTTGACTAAAGAAAGTTTTGTGATATCATTGTCTTGATATTAAAACTATAATATTTTAAGTAATATATTGTCAAACTACAAGACATAGGCTTTAGGAAGGGACTAAAACATTTAAAATCGGATAAATAGTTTACAAAATGTACGATGTCAAATTTTATTCTTGTTGAAAAAAATCTAAAAAATAGGAACATTGAACCTCGATAAAATATGAACCGTAACGAATTTAGAAAATTTGTAAGAACTTTAAAATCCGTATTTACATTAAGAATATGTTTACACCATGAGTGTGTGGACTAATTTTCAAAAAACAAGAAAATATATACCAGCGCAAAAAAAGTTCCTCCCAAAAGCTTGATCTAGATCCGCGACTGCCATAGTCTAAACCCATTTCTTAAATATCCAAATTGTTAAATAACTTTAAAATTACTAATGGATTTGAACAATTCAGATAATATATGTCACTATGTAGGAATCAGTTTCAATATTTTATATGTCCGTGGCGTTCTATTTTGCGAATTGCTTGTCCTCATGTAAAATTCACTTACAAACATAAAATTTACTACAAAACATAAAATCATCTCGTTGTCTTTTTATTTAGTTGTCATTATTATTTATGTGATGTAATGCACATGACCACTTTTTAGTTTTTTTAGTTAGAATATTTTA
Organism: Lucilia cuprina; assembly: GCF_022045245.1. NCBI lineage: Eukaryota > Metazoa > Arthropoda > Insecta > Diptera > Calliphoridae > Lucilia > Lucilia cuprina. The sequence continues at coordinate 44,781,851 of NC_060952.1, read as the reverse complement.
TAAAAGTATTTTTGTTGTATGTAATTGTAGTTACCATCACTTTATTATGTGTTAAACAAATTATACTAATTTTTCTCAATTATTCTAAAACAAAAGAAAGTATAACATTGTATAACATATGAAATATCCTTTCTACTTTGCTCCTCTTAAAGATTTGTTTCGAAGTATGTGTGTATGAATCTCTTTCCTTTCTTGTGTATATATATTTTGCTGCTACTTTAAAATAAAAATATTTAAAAATTTTTGTTTAGAGGTCCTTTGTGAAAAATCCAAGTTCATGATTTGTTTTTAAATTATTGTATGTGTAGTCAATTCTGTAGAGTTATACCTTCTGAAATAATTTATAAAGCTCACAAATCACACACAGATAAGTTATGTAATAGTTTTTAGCACTCTTACAAATACTATTCAAATCAGAACAATATGCATATATTCTATACTGAGTATTCTGGCGTAGGTCATCATATGTTCGTCTTTTCTTACTTCTTTTTTGCCTTTGATAGAGGTGCCTGTTTATGGTAGAGTCAATTTGTCAAAAGTTTGCTGGTTTTTCTTTTTTTCGTTGTGTTGTGTGTAGGGGTTTCTATTAATTAAATTAAGTGTGGTCATTATTTGAACTAAGAAATAATTTACAGAAAATGAGAATTAATTAAGGGCTTTTTATTTTATACTTGAGTGTTAAAGAGAAAATCAAAGAGTAAATTTAAATAGAGGTCATATTTTGTAATGTCTTTATACACAGATTTATAATTGAATTAGTTTTATCTAAACTACTAAATTACGTTCAAAACTTTGTACAAACAGAAATGGTTTCAAATTATGTACATGTATTTTACAAAAAGGAGTCATTATATTCTAAACCACTTTCTGCTGATGTTTGCACATAACAAACGACTCAGTATCATATTTTGAATCAATTTGTTGATGCCCACCAGTTTTTTGTTCAAGGTAAATCTTACAGTCAAAATACAATTCTGAATTTTTAGACAAAATTGACAAATTTATTCAATCGGTTGTTTATCTCACCTAGCCTCTATAGTATATGGAATTATTTTAAATGCTTTAGTATCTCAACAAAAATTTTCAAAACATAGTTGTATATACATAAGCCTAAATCGCAATTTTCGTAATGATCAGGACTTATTTAATCTTTCAAAGTATACCTCAGAAGTATTTACAAAGTACACCGCAGAAGGATCATAAGGACATATGAAATTCTATTAGGATCGGACCACATCAGATCCAGACTCCTTATAAATACTTCTTCAAAAATCAGTTTTTCATTAATAAGAAAGTTAAGAATACATATCGCAACAAAGAAAAAATGAACTAAAAGTTTCATTAAACTTGTTTTATTAAATTTTTACAGATATAACTCCCAGAATATTCAATTTTCTATATTGGCACAACATATTCAAAGCAGCAATCAAATGTATAAGCACAATCATGATATGAACTTGGAATTATACACTAAGAGTCCAACCTGAATTTTTTCTGTTTTCGTTTAAATAAACAAACAAACAATTTTTTAATTTATAAACATATTTTATTTAAAAAATAAAAAATCTTAAAGACTGATCTTAAAATAAACATTGAACTGTATTTTGTACACAAAAACACATTCATCGATACAAACATAAAATTTAAATACATATGTATGTACGTACTATATATATAAAATATTAAGTGGATTACAGTTAATTCAATTAATGCACTAAAAACCGAATTAAGTTTTTCGAAATGCTCTGAATATTCAAAGAATGAAATTTTCAAATATTTTTTTTAATATTTTTCGTGCCAAAAAATAACTAAAAATAAAAAAAAAATTCTAAAGAAAAGAAAAGCTTAATGCAGACATACTGCGAGATTAATGAAGAAATTCACATATGCACATTTACTTAAACATAATATATCCGTACACGCAGAACATGTTCTAAAGACACGTCACAAGAAAGGTTTTACAAGAAAATTTACTTTGTAAATTATGTATGTATGTATGTATGTATGTATATGAATATATCATTAAAATTTACTTTCAGCACTAATTATGTGTAGTAGTACTCTACTCTTACTGCAGTTATTTTTTTTAATTTTACACTTTGACACATATGTATATTAATTCCAAAAATAGAATTTTCAAATAAAAACAACTTTTCTTTATCTAAAACTAAGTATTTTATTAAACAATATTGTAAACATTATTTCGTGTACAGTCTTTTTTTTATTCTATGTGCTCATATGAACGAACACAAAGAAAATTTAAGTCGGCGACTTGACAAACAATATTTTTTATCGTGGCTGTTGTTGCTGATATTTTTGTTGTTACTGTTATTATTTTTTATTGTTCTTATTGTAGTCAGTCAGACATTGAATAATGAATTTAAATTAAAATGTTGATGGTACTGGTATGACAGGCTGGAAGAGATGAAGTCTGGCATCAGCATGTCCTAATTTGTTGGTTGCATTACAATAGTAGTCACCAAAATCCAATTCATTGATGCTGGCAACACGCAACACGGAAGTTGTTGTCTCATGTGATGATGCCGTATTGGAGATTTCATAACGGGAATCAGATTGGAGTTTTGAGCCATTACGATACCAGAATACTGCTGGTGCTGGGTAGGCTTGAACAATGCATTCCATTTCGGCGGCATGATTAAGTGATTGGGCGATTTTGGGCCGTTGCACAGCAATTTGTGGGCGAAATTCCACCTCAACACGTATGAGACGACGATCTGGCTGACCCACACCATTGTTAGCAATACAATAATAACCACCACGATCTAAACGATGAGCTTCTTTAATGCGCAGTGTAGGACCAACTAAAGTGTGTCCACCAGCAGGCATAATTGCTTTATCCTCACGTTGCCAAGAGAATGTAGGTGCTGGAAAACCATCAGCATGACATGTAATCTCCAGATTTTGACCCTCAGTCACTTCCATTGATTTGGGGGTGTGTTCTTCTGATATAATAGCTGGATGTTTGATGGACAAATTCAATTTCTTGGTTATCTTATCGGTAGCCGTAAGAATGACTTGACATTCATAAGAACCCATATCTGCAGCTTCGATTTTTGTTATTTTGAAGGTATAAGTGGCAGTATCCGTTTTGTCATCCTTACTTTCCACAATTGTATAACGAGGATCGCTTAAACTGAGTATACTGCGCATGGAGAGTACCACCGAACCAGCACCCGATTCACTATCACGCTTCGCCCAGCTTACGGACATTCGACCCACATTTTGAACAGTACAATTGAACTCTACATCTTCACCCACACTAGCCACCACATCTTTGGTAATATCACTGATAACTGGTGTGGCTGGTGTGGCAGCAGCTGCTTCCGCTATTTTGTTATAAAGCAACGCAAAATTTGCTGCGAATATTAGATAAATTTTTAAGAATTTCATTGTATTTGTCAAACAGCACCCTGCACTTTTCTCGTTTATAAATATGATATTGTTGCACTTAATGTTGCGCTTGAGAGTTGCCTTGACCGCTTACAAATCACTACTGATCACTGGCTTCGATCGTACTTTTGCCAAGAAGTTGTTTTGTTTATCTGTTCATTCAAACACACAGATTTTATTCATTTGGTCGGTCGTTAATTTATTGAATTTTTGGAATTCTCTTTAGATGCTACTCTTTTTTCTTCATAAATTCAGCTCTTTTGATTCTGAAACTACTCTCTTATGGTATTCTTATCAATTGTTAAAGAATAATAAAAAGTTTCACTACAGCTCAGTTCAATTTAGTTGAGTCGTTCGTTAATCTCTGCTTTCTTGTTGTGGTGCTGGTACACTAAATGATGATTCCAAAATGTACAAATCCAAGTTTAATTCAACTTTCAAGATGTTGATGACTGCAGCAGAGTTTTTTTTTTATTGGAGATCCAAGGCTGTTATCGGCACTGTATTATTTCAATTAAATTATTGTTCTTGTTTTCAATGTTGACTTCCTATTTGCTTCTCCCACACTTACTTATTGCGTAAATATTTTTATTTTCTTAATTTAAACTTTATCAGTTACTTAAAATATTTAAATATTTTCCTTGCTTTTAAGCAAATGTTGCACGTTCATCACTCGACCCTCAAATGAAATGACTTTCCTTGTCGCAGTTTATATTAAAATTTGTAAATTTCTAGTGAACTTTGTGCCAGCAAAAATAACAACAAATATTGTAGCATGTATGTATGACCTTTTGCAAAATGTGTTTAACGTGAATAACAACAAAACCTCTAGTATAAAGTAGTAGATATAGGAAAAAACAGCCATTTAAAAATTCGTGGAACACACACTCAATCACAAAAAAGTATTCACTTGTGTGTACTTGTATCTTGTATTTACTTAGGTAGTAAGTAGTTCTCACACTTTGATTGTGATTTTCTTCTAAAACAATTCTTGCCATTTTGATTTATGACTTAATGTATGTCACTATGTATGAATGTGTCGTTGCATGTACAAAGTAGTTGCTCATTGTACTTGGATGTGAGAGAGTAGTAGTGTAAAGAAGTTAGGTAGAATGACATTATCGTCTGCCGAGGTCTTTCAAGGGGAAATTCCATGGTCAAATCAATATGGTTTGCATGCTGTGGTCGATTTAAAAAAACCCACTAGGAAATTCGAAAACACAAGATAAGATGAAAAGTGAAATTTTAGTTTACATACATATGTACAATGTATATTTTGTGAAGTTTTTGTGTTTCTTACAAGTCGGTGAGAATTTTCGCCGGTCAATGTGCAAGCACTTTGTTCAAGTATGTTTCTTAACTTCTGAGATGCAAAAACATCACTTCCATTTACAAACACGCATATGAGTCGGCTACAACACTTACAGACGTATTCCTTGGCCCGTATCAATAATTATTTAATCACATAGAACACACCGGTAAATCTAGTATTAACTAGTAAACCATGAACATACCAGGACAAGGAAGGAACATTTAGTGGTACTATTTGTATAATATACCTTTCACCGTAATTTATAATTCCGCATAACCTTTATCCATCCTGTTTCTTTTCCGAGGATAGGATTAATAAGGTTTGATAGTCAGTCTATATTTAAATATTATATTTAGCTGTATCACTCGAACATTCATAAACTTTATTAATTTCGATATGGTTTTAAAATTTGATATAAGTAACTTATGTATATGTATTTGTACACCAGACCCAGACCTTTTTAATCGATTTCTTCAATAAACTTTTTTCTTGATTTTTATAACAGAATTATTTTTGATTTTTATTTTATTTGTTTTAATAAAAATTATTTATGATTTTTTTTTTATCAATAAATGACTTTTATTTTTCAAAACAAAGAATAAAATTCTCCTAAAGAATTTTAATTTTTCAATTTTCGAATCTAATTTCTGCACAACTTCAGCAAATTTGTAAAGAAATTTTACTAATTTTCTATTTATCTCTGTTTAAACCTGATAATTTTGACTGTGTTTTAAAGGTAAATATCGCATAATAAGTTTTATAATTAATTTCAAAAAATAAAAATCATTGCCTGATTTTTATTTGTGCCTTATAGTTTAAATTTTTTTTTATGTTTTCTGTTATTGATTTTTATTCGAAAAAGTTCTCAGTAATTTTTACGGAAAATGTAAAAAAAAAACAAAAAACAATTTGTATATTCTGAGAAATAAAATGCAAACCAAATAAAATTTTAAATTTAATTTTTTTAAATAAAAATAATAACAATGACTGTCTGTTTATTAGTATTTGCTCTTCAACCCTTATATTTTTCAAGAATTGTCTTATATTTAAAACTTTTATTTTACAAAAATTTTCTTATTTTTATCGGTTTACAATTTATGAACTTTTGCCAGTATCGACCAAACTGAGCCATTAACTAATGCTATATACATAGAGTATCCGACAAATGGCTGATTTAACTCAAAATGCAGACATCCATTGAATAGCTCAATTATTAGAATATAATGTTATGTGTTAATTGATCTAATTGTAACTCATATAAAATATTAATAACATTTTACATTATTATATAAGTATCTTGTAAATTCATAGAACTTAAATGTGCTTAATACCTTCATTAACAACTCTAAGGATTATGAAACTACACACATTTACATGAGGGTGGTCCAGTTTGTATGGATAAAAAATTAAACACTGGCATTACCACCGAGATTGAAAGCTTTGTTCATTTAAATATACAATTTTTCAAAAAGTTTGTCCTTATCCATCCCAAATCAATACAAACAAATATTTTACGTCAAATTTTGTTAGTATTTCACTTATTAAACTTAGAGTCTGTTTTTCTATAACAACTTAGTTTTCACACGAACATTTTATTTCATTACGATCATGTTTAAAACTTGGTTTTTATAAAACAGTAGAAAGTTTCCGTTTCAAATTTCAATGATGAAATGAGTTTTAGCTATCGTAACAGAACATTATTGCTTACATATGTATTTCATATATGAAATTATCAATAATTTTCATGTAGTAATAAGGTATTAGGCATATAGTATTACATATAGGCGAAACTGAAGCGGTTGTTAAACAAAAAATATATTATCTTCACACAGACGAGTTCTGAGAGAATAAAACACACTTGTAAGAACTAAAAGCACTTACAAAACTTTTTTCTTCGCGAAATTTCAAGGATATTAGCACTTAATAGTTTTTCTTGTCACTCAAACTTAATGTTTATTATTTTTTGCAACATTTTTAAAATTTAAAACCCCGAAAATTATTTATATTCTACAAACGAAAAAAAAATATTTTTTATTCTTTGACATTTTATTTTAATTAATACTGAAAAAAATAGTTGTACAATTAATAATGTATTTTACATACTTTTTTTGATTTTGCATTAGTGCAGAAAAAATAACAAAAAAACGTGTTTATAATATATTTTAAGAAAAAATATGTTTTCAAAAATATTAGTTAACTGATATTTTCATTCGCTAGTATATAAAATCCCATTAATTACACACAAAAAATAACATCCAAAATATATTTTTTTATTTAGTACCTCTTGAACAACTGTGTTTATTTTTGTGCTTCTACTAATACATTCTCACCAGTTAGGTCTTGACAATAATTAGGTCCTTGACAATAATTTTCACCTATATATACTATATGGTATTTGGTGTTAAACCTAAACAATAAAATATTTTTGTTTAAAACCTTAAAATTATGAAAAAATGTTTAGAGAAAAAGAAGATACAAATTGTATGTATGTATTTAGCTAAAATTACTCCTTAATTGGAATTTTGATTCGGGAACGAAATTTAAAAAATTAAGGTTAATACAAATATGTTTGATTTTCTTATTCAACGACTAATTGCTATCATCGATCAAGGTCTCAATAACTAGTCAATAGTTATTAATTAAATAATTATTTTTTCACATTCGCTGGGAACATCATCAACTTCAAATACGGAGTCAACCTAATGTACATGCATATTCGAATATACATATATATTTATGTACATACACCCTAACAAATATGTATCCTTAAAATTACCAAAAACAAAGGCTATTAAATTATTTTATTTGTTTTTGTGTTTGTATTTTTCAGTTTGTCTTTTTCATTTATTTTTAATGTTCACTCACTTAATACTACTAATGATGATCATTGTCTTCTTGACTTTAGATTTGGATTATGTGTGGACTTTGTGTGGCATGTTAACTGCTGGCAACTTAAAGTCACTGAATAAATATCTCTATACAAATATATGTATGTATACATTACATACATTCACGCAAAGGTGCCTGCACATACTTACTCATATATAAAGGATACATAAACTTGCCATAATAATTGTGAAATCTTTTAATAGAAATCTCCTTAAAATACTCATACAAACGCACACACAAACATATGTATATACTTCAATAAAATAACAGACTTAAGAAAAACGAGCATACCCAGTCGGAATTTGATTTAATATAAAACTAACTTATGGTTAACTACAAATGAGGTGGCTCAAAAGCTTACCATTTTCCTTATAAAATACTAGGTATTTAGTTTTCCAATGTAATGTCATAGTAACAAGTCAGTAGATATTCAAAGTTATCTTGATTTTGAGTTTACTCATAAAATCCGACAGGGTATAAAAACAGTAAGGTCAACTTAAAAAGTTCTAAAACTATTATTTCTAATTTCATTGGCGATTTAAAAAAGTGGCCATAAATGCAAGGTTTATTGTAATTTTGTGCTGATTATGCGAAAAATGTTTTAAAAAATTTTGTGTAGTATTTTTGGTCCTCAAAATAATTTTTAGTGGGTTGAAGAGGCATATTATTTTCGCTTTCAATCGACATAGGGGTCAAAAAGATGTAAAAATTTTTTGTTTATACAGAAATATGTTAAAAAATTATTTGGCATTTGGATTGGTCCATTTTAGAATTTTTTAGATCATTTTGAAATTTATGATGAGCTCAAAATTACGAAATTTTTGAGAATTTCGAAAACATTGCGGACACTGACATATATTCCCAATAAATAGATATAGGACCATCTAATGATGGCATACTGAAGAATATGATATAGTTACGTAGAGGCAAAAATCCAAATGTCAAACAGCCAAAATCTTTATTTCACGTAAATCAAAATTGGCACAGTAGTTATTTTGGTATTTTGTCTAGATTGCAGGAACGACTCATCATAAGTATGAATTGATAGAAATCTATGAAAAAGCTAGATTGAAAACATAAGACTTTTCTTGATAAATAATAAAATTCTGGAGGATATAGATTTATTCATCTATATCTTTTACATTATTACCCATGCTGGAGGTTCAAGCGCTGATATTTGTAGTCGGGCAACACAATTTTTACAGGTGGTTTTTAATAGATGTCACCGATAAATGCTTCAATGGAAAGTCGAATTGGATCGGACATACTTCCTGAACGCACGATAAACAACAGAAGCTATGTGGATAAATTTTCATAAATAAATCTAAAATCAAAAATATAAAAATTCAGAGCAGTTCAGTCTATATAAATGTAAATAAATTATTGCTTGCTATCCAGAAAAAATTAAACTTCAAAAAAAATCCTAAAATCGATGTGTGATCTCTAAAATTAATCTGTCAAAATTTTTGAATGGACTCAAGCTATCTAGGAGTAAAACTACTACATCCTATAATAAAAAACTTTACTGGTTTTGCATAGTACTCAAAATGTATAGTTAACGATTTTTATTTAAAAGTTAACATCATTGAGAACATAAAACAGAATTTTAATCTGCAAAAAAATGCACACAACTCACTGCATGTAGAAATTAAGTATTTGAGTTACTCTGTGTATGAGCTAATATTTGTGTGAAATGTATGTGCGTGTATTTATGTATAATGCATTCTATTGCCGTACATATGTACGAGACCATTTAAGAAAAATACACATGTATAAATATATCCCAAAGATGAAAAAGAAAAAACGCAGGAGCCTTAAACTACCCTGTCATGGATATGCCCTCTTGTATGTGTTGTATACGCACACAAAAATACTCACTTTCACAAAATACTCACATACTCATACTCATGCTGAAATAGACAATAACACCAAAGTCACTAACAGAAACAGGATTCAAGTAATAAATTATAAATTTTGACATTTTCAGTTTCAGATCCGCTTTTTGGTTGCGAGCCGCTGCGTTCCCATGGTCATGGGCTCTTTGTCTATTTGTTGTCTGTGTATGTTGCACTTTTGAATAAAATACGAACTTAATATATATGTATGTGTATTAAATGAGCAACTAAGGATTCAAAGAAACACACATGCACCCTATCATTGAATGAAGATGATGACGTTGCTGATTAGGGTTTCTTTATGAGAATTGATTTCTAAGGTAATTGCGAGATTTCCAATATCCTGAAAAAATCCATGGTGCTATAATAGTCAACCGATTCTGTCGGCAGTTAGTACAATGAAATGGTTTGAACATATCAAACGTTTATCTGTCTAGTTTGTATATTTTTGAATAATTAAAATATTAAGTTAAAGTCTACAAGTGAAAAAAAAATCTGAATAACCCTTTGTGGATTCTATTTCTAATAGTTTTACAGATATACGAATTTTTGTATTTAATGCATATAGCAAAACCGCCAATTTGTTACCAAACAACAGATTTGAAAAAACTTGTCTTGAGTTACAAACATTTACATTTGCTATCAACGACATTTTAAAGGAAAGGACGTAAAGAAATTTCTGTAAAAACTATTTGAAACCTTTATTCTATAAACAAGAGGTAATGTTCGACAAAAATGATAAATTTTGACCCACTTTTACTCGCAAAGTTCTTAAGTGTTGTTTCCGAACTACTATCCAACAGGACCAACATTGTTGGAAAATATTAAATCATTCATCAATATCGAAACACATCGGTTTCAACAGTTGGATCACTGGATCCTCAATATCCAATTTTCTCCAAAGTTAAAATTTATTTTTTACTGGTGCAGTTTTAAACAAGTATGAATGTATAGTCGGGCGTAGCCGACCATATGATACCCTACACCAGTCAGTATGTATGTTAAAAATGGGGATTATTTAAAAAAATAAAGCATTTGGTTTGTTTTTTTAACTTTATTTCGGAATATTTTTACTTTTTTTGGCAAAAAAAAGATATTTTTTTAAAGGCCCAAAGTGGAGTAGGGCAAAATATGGCCCTATCCTTAAAAATGTTGGTAGGGGGAGTTAAGTCTTCTTCAATAATATTTATGTAGAATTTAAAAGTGTTATTAGTGTTTGTAAGTGAATTTTGACCTTTAAGTCATTTTCTGAAGGGGAGTTTGTAGGGGGGATAGGGTCAAATGAAGCCCGATCATTACAAAAATCGGTAGTGTCATTTAAAGTTCTATAAAACTAAGTTTTGTCGACTTTTGTTAACATAATAGATCATTTAAGTTAATTATAAGCCAAAAGGCCCTATTTGGAGGGTACGGTTGTATGGGGGCTAGTCGAAATAATGGACCGATTTTAACCATTTTCAATAGGCTTCGTCCTTGGGCCAAAGAAGCGTGTGTGCCAAATTTCATCCAATTGCGACCTGTACCTTGCGCACAAGGTTTACATGGACAGCCAGACGGACAGACGGACATAGCTTAATCGACTCAGAAAATGATTCTAAGCCGATTGGTATAATTTAAGGTGGGTATATGACGAATATTTTTGTATGTTACAAACATCAGCACAAACCCAATATACCCTCCCCACTAAAGTGGTGTAGGGTATAAAAATATTATTTTAAAACATATAAGAATGTTATATTTGGCTATTCCGAATCTTATATACCCACCATCAAACCGGACCGATTCTAATAAAATTCTGCGTTGAAGACATTTTGTAGAGGGGGCCTTATATGGGTGGTAGTGTCAATTATAGACCGCTCCTTATAAAATTCGCTATAAAAAATTTGGATTATATTAAACTTATTTATCGAATCTGATCGATTTTCTCCCATTTTTAAAACTGTTATGACCGTTAAAGCTCATTTTCAGGGACCATGCGAAACATATACCGATATTGCCGATACCAAACAAACTATACCTAAAGGAAAAATTTTTGTAAAATTCCATCTACCTTGAAACATTGGTCTATGACCAATATTTCCATGTGTTACAAACGAAAGGACAAAATCAACTATTTACATAGAATTACGGGCAACGCATTTAGAAATTTAAATAAGAAACCCTATTTCTGCTGCAGCATAGCAGTTAACAGTTCTGCAGAGTACAGGAGGACAACCATAAAATGTGATGTGCGATGAAAGGACATGAATATGAAAGAACGCATGCTGTTTGACTGGGTGGCTGAATAGTTGAAATCGGATGGATGACCGGCTGAATGGGTGACTGTTTAGTTGGTTGATTCTTTAGTTCCTTGGCTGGCTGGCTGGTTGATTGTTTGTTGTTTAAATTGGTTGCATGACTGCATTTAGTATCAGTTTTGGCATTTACTACTGCTGCTTGATTTTTCTTTTTTTATTTTATTAGTTTTTTCCTTTATTATTTTTTTATTTCACATGTACATTTGGTATTATTTTATTCCATTCTATATATTTTTTTCTATTTTCTTTTAGATTTCATTATAAAACGAAATGAATAGAACTTTTTATGTTTTACTATTTTATAGGAGTGTTTAACGTACAGTGGTTCAAATTCATACTAAAATGAGTAGGAAATTGTATAACAATTGTTTTAAACATTAAACTAAATATTTTAAATTTTAAGTCCTTATTAATCTTAAATTAAAAGTTCACAATACAGTTTGATTCAGATAAACAGGATTTAAGGGATGCATTGATCATCTATTTTAAAGTTATGTTACTTATTTGAAAATAAATACTAGTATTTAAACTTTATCACAACTAAATAATCAATCAAAACTCTCCGAATCTTAAATACACTCCACCAGCTAATTTAAAAATAATACTTTTTTTACTAATTGATCAAATATTTGTAGAAATAAATTTTCTCATGTCTTAAATAGAAAATCTTTAAAATTTAAAGCTATGACCAAATGTGGTCCGATCGAAAAAAAAACCCGCCGTATCGATATTATTATATTTTGCATTTAAGTGATTTTCTGAAGGGGACCTTTTATGGGATTTATGACCAAACATGAAACGATCGTGAAAAAATGTTATAGTGTTTTTTCTGTATATAATCAATACTTGGTATTGAGTTATGGGCGTTTAAGTTATTTTCGGCAGGGGAGCTATAACCAAATATGGACCGATCGGGAAAATTAACAGTAATATTTCTGTATTCAAGAGCAGTACTTGTACCAAGTTTTGTACGGATATCTTAATTAAGTAATGAGTTATTTGTGTTTAAATGATTTTCAGGAGGGGACCTTGTATGAAAGCTATGACCAGTTATGGACCAATCCAGAAAAGTTTTTCTCTCAATGAATTCTATTGATATAGATTTTCATTTGTAAAATTTTGTAAAGATATCAAGATTTTGACGGAAGTTATTAACAATAGAAATAGGCGAACTTGCAATAATTTTTGTTGCATTTCTCATATGTAACATATTGTAAATCTGTAGTTAAAATCTTCAAATCGTTAAGTGGGTTTCTATTAGGGCAGCAAAGCAGCCTAACCAGCTGAACGGATGGACTGACTTTCCTCAAATCTTCAACATGTCTTCCAATAGTCTGATTGGAACAAAAAGCAACATTTTGTTTAAAAATTTTAAATGAGCGAGGAACCACGACCATTTACAAAATACATGCCCATTAAAAAATAAACATGTTAGAGCAATTCACTTAAAAATAAAAATCAACTGAAAATATTCTTGTTTGAGTTTTAAAATCAATTAAAAATGTATTATTTTTTGTACATCAGTTTTGATCCATTATATGTCCTGCAATTGATTGAAATATTTTCGAAATTTCTCTTTGGAAAAACTACATATGTATATCTGTAACTAAATATGTAATTTTGTTTAGTATGTAAAGTAAGACGTACAAACCACAGTGCTTAGAATCGGTGAACAAGCTAAAGACTCAAGTCCAACACACATTCAACTAAAGACACTAAGTTGTTGTTGTTTATATTTAACATTTAATTTATTATTTTACAAAATACTGAAACATACATATGTATGTATGTATGCATGTTCATACAATCAGATTTAAACTCACAATGTTTTATTTTATCAGTTTTTCGTATAAAATGATTTAAATCAAGAAAAAGAGGCAAAAACGTTGTTAAATTATTTTTTGTTTAAGTATCTTTACATAGAATATTAAATTTATTTCTATTTAATAAATGTGTTAGTTTTTTTTATCAAACTAAACAAAGTGATTAAATCTAAACCCATTAATTGCACAAAATGTTTTAACTATTATTCTTTTATTTAATTCATTGAATTTGTTTCTTGTCAATAACTGCAATTGGTCGTTTTTTATATAGAACTGTAGAAAAAATAATAATATAATACAGTTGTTCATTAATCAGGTTTAAGAAACAATCAATCATTCCAATGTTTGAGACAATGTGGCTGATAAAGTCATAGAATGACAGATGCCGATTTTTTCTCTTATTTTATGTTTTCTACACACTCAAAATTAGAAAAAATGTTTAATTCTGGTGATAGTTTATGTTTGCAATGGATTTTAGGTACCCTTCAGAATAACTAAATTTTTTGTAAAAGTAAAAGTATAAGTGTAAAGTAGTACCTACTAGGTAATTTTCGAATGATAAACCGTCGATGGTTTAATCGATAAATTTTTATTGATGAACAGCTCGAATAAATGAAATTTCAAATAACGAATAAACCGATTATTTAATTTTAATTAGCCAATTAATAAAAAACTTACTATTTAACAGCAAAATCTTTATAACACATTTAGTTACTTAATCAGCTATCATAAAAACTAAAATATGTAATTATTTGTTTAAGAAGAGGCGCACTGGAGTCGTAATGTATTGTACATCACACACAAATTTTAATCAATTTGAAATCGGTTCGATTATTATCGTAATGTTTCGACCATAATTAAAAAAAAAACAAGTTAGTGTGCTATATTCGGCCGTGCCGAATCTTAAACACCTTCCACCAGCTATTGTTATATTAATAATTTTTTATTTGGAGAATCATTTCTAAAAAGTTTTTTAATAGAAATTTTAGTAGCATATATTTGTTACAAATGCAAAATTTATAGAACATTAAAAACACCACTTTTATACCAACCATCAAAAAAGTTGCGGGTATATTGATTTTGTCATTCCGTTTGTAACACATCGGAATATTTGTCATAGACCCACAAAAGTATATATATTCTGGGTCGTCATTAAATTCTAAGACGATCTAGCCATGTCTGTCCGTCTGTTGAAAGCACGATAGAGTCCGAATGGAAAGGTAAGGTTTGTTTGGTATTGAAAGTGGGAACGTTTCGGATAGCCCCCATACAGATAGCCCCAAGTGGAAAAGCACCTTTAACAGTCATAAATTGTTTAAAAATACGAATATAGCAATGAAATTCGCCATAAGTAAGGTTCTTATGATCCAAAATCATTATGCAACATTTTATGAGGATCGGTCCATAATTGACCCTACCCCCATACAAGGTCCCCTTCACAAAAGGACTTTAACGCTCATTTCTGGCTTAAAAATACGAGTGAAGCGATGAAATTCGACATAAGTAAGTTTCATACGAGTCAAAATCTATCTAAAAAATTTTATGAGCATCGGTCCATGATTGACCCTACCCCCATATAAGGTCCCTTTCAGAAAATGACTGCAACGCTCATTAATGACTTAAAAATACGAGTGTAGCTAGCGATGAAATTCGACACAAATAAATTTAATACAAACCAAATTCTGTCTACCAATTTTTATGAGGATCGACATATATTTGATTTTAGGTAAGGACTCAGAATTTGAGAAGTACCCAGAATATACTTTATTGGGTCTTAGATAAATATTGCTTCTAATAACAAAGTTATATATACCCTCTATCACCACTGATGGTGGTGGAGTTTGTAATATCCTATACAATTCCCGATTTTATAATATCAGTGATCATAATGCTGTAAAAATTTGTTAAAAATTCCTACTAAATATCTGCTTCTAAATCATTGATTTTTTGCATAATTTTTTTCCAGAGCATAAACTGCAAAATTTATTGGAAATAACTTTGGTATTTATTACTATATCTTTAGATTATACCGTTCAACAGCATTTTTCACACACGAACCAAACCATATACATACGAAAGCACATAATTTATGTGGTATAAGGCGTACTCAGTTTTTCATTTTCTGATTGTTTGTCCTTTTTAAAGGACTTTGTAAAATATTTGTAGCCACCCTATTATAACAATATTGGTATCAATCGAAACAAGACATGTCTAATATAAAAAATATGCTTATTAGGCCCAACCTTTAGGTGAAGGATTAGGGATTAAATTAAAATAAATCCTCGTAAAATGTTTTTGCGTACTCAATTGCTAGTTTAAGCGCCCAATGGAGTTGGTAAAATGCAAAAGAGTAAACAGCTGATGCAAAAAAATTATAAAATTTTTACTAAAATAAATTAAATTATTAGTATAAATTATAGGGACTTCACAATACATGTTTTTTGTTTTAATTAAAGGTACGTTCACACCTATCAAATATTTGACGTTTTTATCAAATATTTGAAATGTTAACATGATGTTTAATTTTATGATCGTGAGATCTTTCACGTTCATTTTTCTTTAAGGTAACGAAAAGGTTTCTTCATCAAATATCGTCGACATGTGCTTAACGAGTCACGTTGCAAAATTTTGCGATTGCAGACGGGTAATCTGAGTATGTTAGCTAATTTTTCAGGAAATTAATATAAGAAAGTTGAACTTCTTCGATATTGTTGCGGAATGCGTTTATCTGCATAATATATGACTTGAACTCTTTGCGAAAGTACTGTGAATTTTACTGCATGGTTTTAACTATTTATGCATTTTCTGATGTTAATTTAATAATATTGGTCGACAAAATCAAGTTAAAATCTGTGTATCACGTCGGAATGGAATATTTATATTTAAAATTACCTGGATTAACGTATTGAAGACAAATAAAGAGTCACCTCTGTTTCGGAAATATATTATTTTAGTCCTTCCAAACAAGAACACTTTTGTTTACAATTTGACAAACTTAAATCTGCGATAAACTTGTCCTTGAATTATGAAATGTGGCCTAACTTCATACTCCGTGATAACAGTATCTCTTATTTAATTGTAATTTGGGAACCGTTGGACTAGACTGCAAACTAGACTATAGATGCATATATTATGTAGTATAACTATATATATAGTATGTTGTTACCAATAAATAACAAACAACAAAAATAATAATTATCATTAATTTACGCAATTGCTTGAATTTCAATTAAATGTCACAACTTTGTCTCAGATTTATATTTTATAAAAAATAAAATAAAACCAGTCATATAAACGACTATTTACATTTTTGTATGAGGTGATAACACTCTTTTTCAGAAAATAAACAAAGAACAGCTGTCATTGACGCTGTTTGATCTTACATTTTGGTTTGCAAGATCAAATAATTATTTTACCAAAATGACGTAAATTATTTGACTTTTGGTGTTCACATTGATGAAACAATGAGAAAATATTTATTTGCCAGCAAATCAATTTGTTTTATGAAAATCATCCGCATTGCTGTTTGTTAACATGAAATATTTTATGTTCAGATTCGACAAACAAAGTTTTTTCAATCGTGTTATATATTAATATTATACACTTTTATTATAAAAATTTGATTTTAAACCTAATAAAAATAGTTAAAATTAAAACAAATTGCCAAATTGTTTTTCCTTGGCTGCAAAACATGTGTGTGTTTGAACCAAATTATTTTTGCACTGTTTGACAAAACAATACCATCAAATATTTATTCAAATCTGAACATGAAATAAATATTGCATTTGTTTGACGCAACTTTATAAATATTTTATAACAAATATTTGGACCAAATATTTTACAGGTCTGAACGTAGCTTAAGGTTTTTATTAATTTTAATATTACATTTAGAAGCGTCTTTTTCTAACATGCGTTGTTTTGATAACAAACAATGATGTTTTCTGTTGTTTTGTATGGCAACACTGCGAAGTTTAATCTTGTACTCAAAAACATCATAGGGGATTAATAGCAGGATCAATTTATTTTTAGATTAACTGATCTGATTATTAATTAGCATTTGATTGCCAACTCAAAAAACGCCTCTTCAAGTTTATCCTTTATTAACCATAAAATTTTATAATAATTTTTTAGAATGTAGTATAATTCTTTCAAATTTGGTGTTTATACCTCTATTTGTTTAATTCTTATTATTTTTTAATTATCCCAGATAATAAATTAATAAATTTTTCACATCAGAAAACTTCAAAGGCGTTTTAGCTAATATAATATATAATTAAAAAATAATAATTATGAAGAAAACCTTGTAGGATATGAAAGTATAAAAATCAAGGACATTATATTAGTTTTAATCATGTAATGTTAAAATACTTCATGTGAAAGAATTTTCGTAATTACTACTTTCAATTGATATCAGAGCCTCGAATTAATCAATTCAATTTGAGCTTAATTCACCAAAATCTGAATTCAGAAATATAAAGTTTAATCTTCCAATCCTTTTTTTTTTAATTCTCAGGAATTAATTCAATAGCTTAATTCAAAGACTTTCAGTTTATTTTAATTAATTCATATACTGAATTCATTCATGTTTGAATTACATTCTACCTTGAATGATTCAATTTTTCATTAATTCAAATCTTCTCCAAATTGAATTACGAAATTTTTCTTAAATTCATTTTGTAGTAGTCTGAATGAAAAATCTTTCCTTTGCAGTCTGAGTGTTGTATCCCAAACTAAAATTTCAACCTAAAAGGTTTCTTAACTCTATATATTATTTTTATGTTTCTTATCTCTATATAAAAAGTTTATGCGTATAAGTTTTAAATAACCTATTTTACAGTTGATATTTGTAAGTTTGTGTAATAAGAATCATAATTCTGACTAATAATAATCTCAAGTTGTGGGCACAAGAAAATTTTTCTATTTTTTAGTTATAACACTATTGCTGCAAATAATGATACATAATATTTATGTACAATATACAAAAATACATGCATAGTATGTGACCATAAGTTTATGATCATAAAACATAACAAGTCCGTTGAAGTTTACTTAGAACAAAATAGGTCCCTTACGCTAAAGAATCAGCCACGGAACGCCTTTTGTAGTTCCTTCAGAATAATTGATTTTTTAACTGAGAGGGACTCTGATTAATCATAGTATTTAAGTATTTTATTGCATTTACTGCAGTATAAGGAATTATACGCTTTTAAGTAAGTTTTCTGTAAGTTTTAATTATCATTCCATTAATATCCAATACATAATACATTTGAAAATTTAAATTAAAAAAAAATATTAAAACATGTGTATATTAGGATTGTTCAAATAAATGTTTAATTTGAAAATAGTTCTTAAATAATACATATGTATATCAGTTGTTGTATTTGGTTTCGTATATCCTTTCTTGTTAGCTTTTGCCTAGTAACCACATAATTTTTATCACCGATGAATTCATCGGATGAAAATTCTAATTCACTCATGATAGCAAATATTTTGGAAAAAAAAATTTAATTTGAAATATCAAATTTGAAATATTTATAATTCTGTTTGTACGTATATGTTCAAACTTTTTTCCAATGGAAATTATATTTGGAAAATATTATGAAAATTTTCCAAAAACTTTATAATTTTTTTTAAAAAAAGCTTGTTTTTTGTTTAATCATTAGCTGAATTTAAAATAGAAAATTGTATTTGTAAAATACAAAATAAAATTTCTAAAAACAAAAGCCCCCTAATGAATATACATTTTTATTTTAAAAAATTTCTTTAATCCCCTACAAAATGAATGAAGAAAAAACGACTAAAGCTATTTTATAATAGATTTGAATTCGAAAAATTAAGCCTTTAATGAATGAATTATACAAGTAATGAATTCAAAAATTTTAAAGTCCTAAAGAATTCAGCTTATGAATTAATTCGAATGAATGATATTATAGAATGGTGAAGTAATAAATTTTAATTTGATTTAAAATATTGAATTAAGGCTTAACAATTTGATATCCATTAAATTGTTTTAAATCACATAAAAGTTTATAGTTTTTATCAAACAAATACAACAACAAATTTGGTATATCAAGGACCTTGCCATGAATAAAAAAGTCTTAAATAACTTTATTGCTATTTTTTGGGCAATCTTAAGTCGAAAGATTTTAGATTTGGTCAAATTATTTGGCATAATCGGTGGGAAAATAATTTTTTTAAACTTAGGAGATTTCATGGACGTTTTGTCAAATATAAAGGGGTCAGTGGACATAACATCCACTTTTAAAAGTGTCATTAAAAGTATTGGAAAATGTGTGTATTATTGAAGAAAGTGGTACTCTTATCCTGGTTAAAATTGTTCTTAACTTTGCTGCATGTTGGCATTTTGGATTCATTTAAAAAAGGCTTCAGAATTAGCGTCCTTTGGCCGGGCGCAGGAATTTTAAGCTTCAGTGTATTTTGAATACCGGCTTCGCTATACCAAGCCTTATCACGATAAATGGATTATTTGTAATCCATGGACCTTATGTGACATTTCTTATGAAAATAGAGACTCTTATGAAAGTGTAAAAACCTCCATGGACACAATGAAACTGTTTGATTTGCTTTAACGTCCATGGACATTATGATTAGCCACCATAAAATAAATTTGTTTTTAACTTTCAAGCGATATGTATTCTATGGTAAATATACATATTTGTTCAATTCACAATCGATGTTGTAGCGTTGTATACGTTGTATGTCAGCAGCTGCTACAATAGTCATAACAATGTTGTTGGTATTTTCTATGCAAAAGCTCTATACAACCCATACGACAATTTTTCATATGTTTTTCGAATGTTGTAAGAAATTTTAGTGTTGCCAATTGATTATTTCAACATATAAACAAAAATTCAAACGATTTTAGCATAAAAAACGATAAAGTGGTAACACTGAAATCAAAAACAAACAGCTGTTTACAAAATCAAAAAACTAAAATTTTATTAAAAAGAGTTTATTTATTAGTTTAAAATGTGGAATAAAGAAAATAAAAGAATTGAAAATTCAAAGAAATTAATTTGGTTTATTTCGCATGTTTAATTAATTTAATATTTTTTGATTTTTTATCTTTTGACATTGTTATGTGTATTTGTTTTGATTGTTTTTTTTTTTTCATTGAGAACATAAACTTATGACTTGCTGCAAAGATCTGTTCACAATCACTGTTACTACACTTTAGTAGGTACAATATACAACTTGATTGTGAATTGAACAATTATATCCAACAAACATATTTTTTAGTTTTAGTATATGTATATAACTTAGCTTTTAAATTTTTTTACAAGATAAAAGATAAAAACATGAAACTTTTTAATCAGAAACTCCATATTATTCAATTTAACATATATTTTTTACAAAAAAAAAGAAAAAAAAAGCTATAAAAATAAGATTAAAGGATTAAAATTTTAAAGAATATTTTTTCTGTATTTATTCTGACATTTTAAAATTATTTCATTTATATATATATATAGTGGACGTCCACTAGTACGAATTATATAGTGTCAGGCTATATATTTTCATATTTCATGTTTTATTTGGGATACATTTTCGTAAAACGGATTTGGTGATTTTCGAAATGTTCGGACTTTCTAAATTTTTTAAAAACATAATTTTTATAGTGATCGGGCTTCATTTGACCCTAGCCCCCATACAAACTCCCCTTTAGTAAATGTCTTCAAAGTCAAAATTCACTTATAATTTCTAATAAAACGAGTAAAACCTACATAAATGACTTTGGGGTAGACGTGCATTCCTTTACCAAAATTTATAAGGATAGGCCTATTTTTACCAGTACTCCCCTATGAGCCCTCTCGTAGAAAATCCATTTTTTGTCAATAATACGTAAAAATATTCCACAATACGGATAAAGAACAAATCAAATGCTTTACTTTTTAAAATTATCGACTTTTTTAACTCAAATGGTTAAGATCGTGTGCGATCACTTGAATGCATTATTCACTGTTACCACTTGAAATTGTTTGAATTTTATTTACATTACATTTATTCCAAAAATAATAAATATTTTAAATATTTGCTTGTTAAATTTTGGTTGTTTTTATAAAAATATAAATAAACAAATAAATAACTATAAAAATATTTCTCAGCTAAACTCATATTTTAATAATCAATGGGTCGTTATATCACCAAATTTGCATAAATTATTAAAGTATATTTGTTAAACATATTTAACACAATATTTATTTACAAATATTAAAAAAACATAATAATATATATTATATATTATTAAACAAAGTAATATAAGCAACATTTAAGAATCATAAATATGGCAACATAAACAAAAAATGTCTCCATCTAAACGTTCATTATTTTACGAAGAGCATTTAAAAAATCCTGCGACATGTCCCCTCAGTTAAAAGTGGTCTAAGAATTTCCAATACACATTTCTGGTAACATTACACATTACACATACACATTTCGTTCACAATACACATAGTGTCGCCAGATGTGGGAATTTTTTAAAATTTGGGATTTCATGTTTTATTTGGGATACATTTTCGTAAAACGGATTTGGTGATTTTCGAAATGTTCGAAATTTCTAAATTTTTTTAAAAACATAATTTTATTTTAGTTTTTGTATATTACTGCATTTTTAGTTTTTTATTTCGTGATCATGTGTTCTTTCAAAAGGTCTTCAAAGTATTAAAAAGTAAATTTTTCAAAAAATATCTTTAAATACTTTTACTGATCAAACAATGTCAAATTTGTTGTCAAGCCAACAAGAAGAGTTGGAAAATATATTGTATAATTTTTATTTTATACTGTTAGGATGAAAACCTGTCAAAAATATTTTCAATATTATTTTTTTCAAAAATATGTTGAACGATTTTTTACATCTCTTGATCCTGACGGAATAAACTAAAAATAACACAAAATATTTTACAACTACAGTGGACGTCATATAGTACGTACCCTCTTTATTACGAATGTCCAATAATACGAATGGCATAATTGTTGCATTGTCTACTCTATAGTACGAATAAAGGCACAATTTTTCTGATCGATAGTACGAATAACGCATTTTTATTGAAATTTTGGTTTTATTTACTTATGTTCCAAAACTAATATATATTTATGTAAAATTCTATTTTTTTAAAGAAAACTATTGATGTTCGAATAATTGAATTAGGTTCTGTTATAATTATTAATACGCATGGAATTATATGAGGTTTTACACCACTTTAGTGGGAGGGTATATTGGGTTTGTGCTGACGCAAAACAATATTGGTCACATACCCACCAATCGGCTTAGAATCGTTTTATGAAGCGATTTAGTCCGTCCGTCCATGTAAATCAAACTACCCAGCGACGAAGCATATTATTATATTTAGCTATTTCCATCCGCATGTCCGATCATTTATGGTTTCGGAGATAAAGCCTATTGAAAATGGTTAACATCGGTCCATTATTTCAATTATCCCCCCATTTAACTGAAACAGCCGAAAAGGGCTTTAAAGTTCATAATAACGTTTAAAGTTTCATACTAGCCATTATCACCCTGATGAATTTTATAATTGTAGGGCCTCATTTAACCCTAGCCCCTATAAAAAGCCCCCTTCAAGATGTTACTTTAATGTCCACAATTATATTCAACAATTAATGGCTTAAGTATGTATATCTGATGCAACCCATTCACATTTTACTTTTTGAACATGTGTAGGGTATTATATGGTCGGCCTCTCCAGGCTATAATTTCTTACTTTTTTATTTAGAAAGTATGTATTTAATAAGTTGAATATTTTCATATATAAAATAATTAAATTCTTGTAATCCCGAAATATCCCGAGATTGCGATATTCAAAATCCCGAATACCGGGATTTGTTAAAGCCAGGCCCGATTGGCATCCCTAATCTCTACCTTTTTAACAAAATTGCAAACTTTATTAATGACAAACCTAAAATCTCCCGTAAGGAATGTACATGTTTGTGTGTTGAACGCAGCAAAACTTGCTGTGGCTACAAAAATGCATAGTAAAAATTTTCTTTGAAAACAAAAATACGTGTTTGTGTGTTGAACGCAGCAAATAATTGTACACACTGCCTCGATGCGACCAGTAGCGATAATAAGAAGTAGGTACTCTATCCTCTAGTGAGGTTTTCAACCATTAATGTTCTGATTTGGAAATATAGATGGCGGTATAGTTTTAGAAACGATAGCGTCAGATTTAGATTTTTTCGTAAAATTTGCGTTTTTTAATTATTTTTGCACTATTTTTGATTTTTATATATTTTTTATAATTATTAACAATAACAATTATTTTCATTCTAGTTTCGTATTTATATATAAGTATAAGTTTGTCATTCAGTTTGGAATTTTTATAATATAATTTTCCGACCCTGTAAAGTATACTTATATTCTGGATCCCCGGAATCGATTAATTCATGTCCGTCATATCGGCGAGATCTGAATCTTCAATAATTCTGTTAGACATGCTTTCCAGAAAATCGCTATTAAAAATAAGGATAAATCCGGGACAACCTCTGAAAATTTCATCAAAAAACAAAAAAAAAATATTTATGCTTTGATAAGTAATCACAAAAACACTGTGAAATTGATATATATGTCGAAAAATAAAATAAATATAAATTTTATAAAATTAATATTTTTTAAATACACCATGGTGAAGGGTATATAATATTTATTGCACTCTTACTTGTTTACCCTCTCGGATTTTGAGAAATTTGGTTCACATATTTTCTGAATAAATACAAAATTCAAAATTCTTAAGAATTTTCATAATCGTTAATTTTATGGTTATAACAAATTTTGTTCTCAAAGCCAGAAAGATTATTTTCCCAAAGGCATGAAATATAATTTTTAAATAAAATGTTAGATTTTATTAATTCTGGTCTCAAATTAATGTTTATGTCTTTTAGCTTAAAAATTTTTGTATCATTCAGATTATTGTATATATTGTCGTTGACATTATTACCTAATTTTAGTATAGAAAATATAAAAATTAAAAATAAATTTTTAATACATATTCGGTCAAGAATTGTTTTTGAATTTGTTATCTTAAAACACATGCAACAATATTTATTGGACCTAAACGAGACCATATACACTGATACAGGTGGTCTTATAAAGTAAAACTGCGTTTTTAGTTGTTCATTTTCTGATCTTTTCTACTCTGAGATCCAACAAAGCCCCTATAAAATTCTGAGTGGAGTTATATATGCATGTGCTTATGTCCCTCTGTGTATATGGTTAAAACACGCTCACTTTAAAACTAAGCTATAGAAATATGCAAATTTACTGGAAATATTTATTGTTGTCCTAAGCAGTTTTATATTGAAAATTTTAAAAATTCGTACGGATGTAAAATGGATTAGTTTACTAAAATTAGATTTTCTATGGATTCCATCATGGTCCAACTCTGATTTTTTATATGCTGTTGTTGATATTATAAACTAATTTTTGTAAAGGAATAATAAAATGATAGTTACGCTAATTAATTTATCCCTGTCTCGAAGAAATTTTTAAATACCGTCACTTTATTTTAAAACCATAATGTTGAAATGTATGTTAGAACATATACAATTAAAATTTAATCCTTTTAAGAAAAACTCTTAGAAATATGAACCTCGATAAAATAACAACCGTAACGAGTTTGGAAAATTTTGGAGAACTTTAAATTTTGTATGTTTGAATATGAATTGTTAATATACAGATCATTTACCTAAATATTTTGGCATCGGTAAGATCGGCTTATAATAAGTCATTGCACCATCACAAGTTCCACATCCGAAAATTATTTAATATTAATTTTTCTGGAACTAATAATTCTTATATAAAAGGATGTCTTCCCAGTAAAAACCTGGTCAACTACCCAGGAAAACAAGAACTTCCAAAGAAGCGAAAAAGTAGTAGAATTTACTCCATGGAAGTACTGAAAAAGACCTGAAGAAGTTATAATTTTTGTTTGATTCCCAATTCACTACATCTGAATTCATTCTCAGGAAGTAATTTTTAAGATATTTGTATACCCTTCACCTTCGTGAGAAGGGTCATTCCGTTTGTAATTTCTATAATATAATTTTCCGACCCCATAAAGTATATGGATCCTTATAGATAGCGGAGTCGATTAAGCCATGTCCGTCTGTCTGTATGTTTGTTGAAATCAGTTTTTAGAGGACCCCAGATATCGACGAGATCCGAATCTTCAATAATTCTGTTAGACATGCTTTCGGGAAGATCGCTATTTATCAGCAAATCAGCAAAATCGGTTCATAAACAACGGAGATATGAGCAAAAATCTGAGACAATCTCTGAAAATTCCATCAAAAATTGAGTTGTTTTATTTATGCTTAAACAGAAATTGCAAAAAACAAAAACAAAATACACAATCATACGGTAAATTATGTTATTTTACTCTTGTTTATAAAAACAAGGCAGAGCGTGAGCAGCAGAGCAAGAGTAGCAGAGCGAGAGCAGCACTAGTGTATGTGGAGCCTGGCTTAAGTTAGAAACCATAAAAGGGAACTTTTTGGTACTTTTTTTGTTTTTAAAAAGTACTTTTGGATTTTTTTAATATTGAACCTAGAAATATGAAATTAAGTATGTAGAGTCTGAATTAGGTGAGAATTTCAAAAGGTACTTTTAAAATATTCTATAATATTGAACCAAAGGACATGAAATTTAGGAATTATATGAGAACCCATAAAAGGTAACTTTTTGGTGCTTTTGCATTTTTCAAAAGGTACTTTTTGAGTTTTCTATAATAATAATGAACTTAGAAACATGAAATTTAGTATGTAGAGTCCGGATTATACAAGAACACATCAAAGATAATTTTTTGGTACTTTTTCGTTCTACAAAATATTCTATAATTTTTTGAATATTCTATAATATAGAACATAGATATTAAGTATGTAGAACCTGGATTAGATCAGAACACATAAAAGAAAACTCTTTGGTACTTTTTCGTTCCATAAAAGGTACTTTTTTAATTTTCTATAATATTAAACCTAGAAACATGAAATTAAGTATGTACAGTACGGATTAATTCAGAACACATAAAAGGGGACCTTTTGGTACTTTTTCGTTCTACAAAGGTACTTATTGAATTTTCTAAAATATTGAACCTAGAAACATGAAATTTAGCATGTAGGGCCTTGACAAGGTAAGAACATAGAAAAACAGACTTTTTGGTACTTTTTCGTTCTACAAAAAGTACTTTTTGAATTTTCTATAATATTGAACCTAGAAAAATGAAAGCATGAAATTAAGTTTGTAGAGTCCGGATTAGGTGAAAGGGGACTTTTAAGTATTTTTTCGTTGTACAAAAGGTACTTTTTGAAATTTATACAATATTAAAACTTGAAACATGAAATTAATTATGTAGAGCCTGGTTTAAATGGGAACCCATAAAAGGGGGATTTTTGGTACTTTTTCGTTCTTCATAAGGTCCTTTTTGAAATTTCTATAATATTGAACCTAGAAACGTGAAATTAAGTATGTAGCGTCTGGATTAAGTGAGAACCCATAAAAGGGGACTTTACCGGTAACTTACCGTTTTACAATCGGTATTTTTTTGATTTTTTGTAGTAAAATTCGTACTGACAGTTTTTTAGCACATTATGGTTTTTTAAATTATTTTATTAGGTAGTGAAATTGAAATATTACAGAATACAACTAATTTGCCTCAAATAATATTAATATAAATAAATAAATTACACGCATTTATCAATTAACTCCAAATTAAAACTGGTTTAATTCAGAAGATTTCAGTAAAAAAGTATACTTTAAATTAAAAATATTCTTTTGGGCGTTAATAATGATCACTTCTACAGAGTTTTCATTAATATTATTCTTCTGGAAGTACATCGATGCATTTTTGCTGGGTACATACCGTTTGCGTTACTTGTAGAAAATCTAGTAATGACTTAATTTCATTCTGATATATTAGCTCTCATTTTGATATTTTATTTGCGCTTGTTATTTGAATCTGAGTTTATGTGAAAAGGAAAACGAAGTCCTTTGATTTCTCGTTGGTTATCAACTATCTCTAAACTTACCAATCGCAATTTAATGACTTTTCTTTCGACCAAAAACGAAGTGTATTGAAAATGGCTAAGTCGATTTATTATTTCACCCTTATACAACCGTACCTCCCATCATAGGGCGTTTGAGTCCATAATAATGTTAAAAGTTCAAGTATCTCTACAAAAATCATTTAACCTATTTATATTAATGTAAAAACACTTTATTATTAACAATATAATCTTATTTTAGAATACATTCTGTTGTAGGGTATTATATAATACCCATTTCATTTGATTAACAATAAAGCTTAAAACCCATTCAATCATAATTACATGTTATAATTTTAACACAAAGTTTTTACAACTGTTGTATTAAATGCTGACTTGCTGACAAATTTTTAAGTCGATTTTTTGACCTTTTTCCGGAAAGTTAATAAAAGTTTATTTGTAAAAATAAAGTTTTAAGTAATATATAAATTTTTTTATTTATAACTTTAAAAATATTAATTTGCTATATAAATAGGTAGTTAGTATACAAAAAGAGAACTGTGGCAACACTAAACACAATATCAAAATATCATTCGTTAAGTTTTGCACAATTTGCTTTAATATTATAATTTATCATCGATATGATTCTCTTTCTTCTGTAACGGCAGCTTTTCACTCTAACCTAAATGATAAATAAAAAATGTAATAAAAGCAAGATCTTTTTGTCAAAAGAAAACGAAAACAATAAAAAGAAGTGGTAAATTAAAGAAAACAAAAGAAATAAACATTGTTTAAACAAATTGTTTAGTGTTACATTCATTTTGGAATATTAAATCTTCTTTATTTCAGTGCAAAAATAAACAAAATGTAAATAAGAAAAAGAAATTTAAATTTTTTCTTTTCGTATTTCAATTGTACTTTAAAAAGTTATTTATTCTCTTTTTCTGTTCGTGTATTTCTTTGCCCTTCTATGTTAAATGTAATCGATTGAATTTATTTTCATAACGAATTCGGTAAAATAGACGAGACAAAGAGAGAGCGTTTCGACGTTTTATATGAAAATGGCGCAACCGCCGCCAGATCAAAATTTTTATCATCCACACCCGCATCCTCATGCACATCCCCATCCACAGTTGCAATTGCCACCACAGTTTCGGAATCCCTTTGATTTGGTATGTATCGATAAATAATATTGAATTTAAATGACATATTGGTACTACAATATTAAACGATCCAGATCGTTGTAAGTTCATATGTATTATATATGTATTTTATACACACAAATAAAAAATATTTTATATATAAGTCCGACTAACACCTTGATCGAAAGGAAATTTTAATTTCAAAACCTGGACGAAAATCATTCAAACAATATTTTAATGGTGATTTTTAGAAAACAATTTCTGTTTAAGATGCTAAATCAGGCCTTAGAAATAAAATAAATTTTTATGATTAAATCAAATTGAACACATTTGTTAATAGATAATGTTACAAAAGTATTATGATTTTATATATTTGTAAATTTAAAGTGAAAAGTAATTATAAATCCATTTAATAAGTTAAACAACGATTTTCATTTTTTAAATATCGATAAAAATAAATCAGGGAAAATTCCAGAAAAGACCTTTTACTGGGTTTATTTCAATTACACAGATCTAGTCCTAAATTAAAAAGAATATTTTGATCATATTTATACCTTACACCACTATAGAGGGGAGGGTATTATACGTTTGTGCTGATGTTTGTAACACACAAAAATATTGGTCCAATACCCACCATAAAGTATACCGATCGATTCAGAATTATTTTTTTAGTCGATTAATACATGTCCGTCCGTATATATAATATAATTAATGAAATTTTGACCAAGCATGTTTTTTGGAACAGAATTGAAAATGAAATCGGTCCATTAATTCACCTAGCCCCCATACAACCGTACCTCCCGATTTGTACTTTTTATGCCATAATTACGTCAAATAAGTTCTATATAAGTATAAATCACACTGCAGATTTTCGTAATGATCGGCCCTTATTTGACCCTAACCCCAATACAAACCCCCCTTCAAGAAAATTGACTTGTAACCATTTGAATCGCAATGAAACTCAACAATACTAACTATTATAAAAATATTTTCCCAAATTTACCGACGATAGGCCCATATTTGACCTATATAAAGCCTCATTTAGAAAATTTTGTTTTTTTTTTATCAATAAATTGCTTAAATACTTTGGAATTAAGGTAAAATTCAACATAAACATTTTAAAAATACACTCATCGTGCAGGGTATTATATGGTCGGTCATGTCCGACTATAGTTTTCTACTTGTTAAAACAGTGCGTTGATATATTTGTTAAAAAACATTTTATGTCTTCATCGCTCCAACTCTCTCCGTTTGAACTCTTTGACGCATTAGGCTTATTAAAAAGTTACAAAGAGCACATTCCTTGGAAGTTTCTTTAAGAAATAAATATATTCAGCGACGGTTATTGTTCTCAGAATGCTACGTATTGGAGTAATGTAAAGCAGATATAGATCATGTTTATTTTTTGAAGATACCATAGCCTGCACTACATGAGATCATGTTTCTCCCATATTTTTTTAGCAAGGGAGTAGTTTTGGGATTAATCCATGGTCAGGATTAATGCATGGTCAGATTTTGTTCATTTTTTTGTATCCAGCTTTAGGATATGAGTTTTATTAACTTTTTGGATAAGAAATCTAGAATCCTAGAAGCCAAATTCGGATC
Source organism: Lucilia cuprina (assembly GCF_022045245.1). Taxonomy (NCBI): domain Eukaryota; kingdom Metazoa; phylum Arthropoda; class Insecta; order Diptera; family Calliphoridae; genus Lucilia; species Lucilia cuprina. The sequence goes on along the minus strand of NC_060952.1, from coordinate 44,751,467 downwards.
TTTAAGAAAAGTACTTTGTTCTCTGTTTCTTTGTGTAATTCATATTTCTATACCCACCAATAAAAAAGATGTGAATCGGTCCACAATTTACCCTACCCCTTATATAAGGTCCCCTTAAAAAAATTAATTACATTACTGGCTTAAAAATACGAGTATAGTGATGAAATTCGATTGATTCTACCCCCCATATAAGGTCCCCTTTAATAAGTGACCTAATGCTCATTACTGGCTAAAAATTACGAACACAGCGAAGAAATTGGACACACATAAGTTTCATGCGTGTCAAAATATCTTTATTCTATGTGGATCGGTCAATAATTAACCATACCCCCGATATAAGGTCCCCTTCACAAAATAACTTTAATGCTAATTACTGACTTAAAAATACGAGTATAGCAATGAAATTCGACACACATAAGTTCAACGCGAGCCAAGATCTTACGTTAACGCTCATTACTAGCTTTAAAGTACGAATGTAGAGATGAAATATGGCAAAAGTAATTTTCTTTTGAGCCAAAACTTAACAACTTTTTTAGGAATGTAAATCTTCGTACATATTATATATGAACATTTTATATATGAACCAAAATCGACCTAAAAAAATATATGAAAAACTTTTATAATAAACGGTCAATAATTCACCATACATACTTCTCATATAAGGTTCTCTTCAGTAAATTTAATGAGTAATATCACTAATGTGGGTTTATAGTATATAAAAATATTCTTAAAAAGGGTTAATTTCTAACAAAATCAACACCTGCCGTGTTTACTATTTTCACGATGGTCTTTTTCAACCACTGGATGATGAGCTTCTGTGATGACTCACCACTATACGTGCTCTTTGCTCAAGTACTTCAGCTATCTAATCTCTGGCCATGTCACTCCCTTTTAGAACCACGCAGATGAGATGGCCTCTGTTCGCCCCTACATTCATCCTGTATCATATAAATTTAACACCAACTCATTTTCAACGCTTAGGGGTATCTGTTTTCATCACAGAACAGCCATTTACTCTTATCACGAAATTAAGTTAAGACTACAGCCACTGCGTATATCCCGAAGGAACCTCAACCAACTGACCAGGACATTTAAGCTGCTTAATATTCATACAAGGTCGAAAACTATCGGATGGCAGTAGACGGATATCATACACAAAGTGGAAACCACTGTTTTATCAAAAAATTGTGGCTTATCAAATTATTACATATTTTTTTATTTTCAAAAACAAGTTCTATTACATGTTAAAAGTGGCTTATCATTTCTTGCAACAAATAAAATATATAAATTTTATTTTCAATATGAAATCTGTATTTTGATATATTTTTAGTTACTAGAATAAGAAGAGATCTTATCAGAAAATGACTTTAACGTACATAACTCGCTTAGAAATACCAATATAGCAACTAAATTATACATAAACAAGTTTTTTATTTACTTTCTGTTTCACTTATTACAAGCATTTAAAAAATTGATATTTTCACTTCTAAAACAGGAAGCACTTAACATTGCAAAATATACATTTTTATACCCACCATCGAAAAAATGGGGGTATATTGATTTTGTCATTCCGTTTGTAATACATTGAAATATTGATCATTGACCCATAAAAGTATATATATTTTGGGTCCTTATGAAATTCTAAGGCGATCTAGCCATGTCCGTCCGTCTGCCTGTCTGTTAGCCAATAGAGTCCAAACGGAATGAGCTAGAGGGTTGAAATTTTCCACAAATATTTTTTATAAGTTTATTTAGGTTTATTTGGTATTGAGAATGAGCAATATCGGTCTACGTTTTCGGATAGCCCCCATACAAGTGGACCCCCGAAAAACAGCTTTAATGGGCATAAAAGCACAAGCATAGCGAATGAAATTCGATACAAATAAGTTTAATATGCCGAAATCCCCTACCAAATTGTATGAATATCGGTCCATACTACTGTCTTAAAAATAAGAATTTAGGATGAAATTCGACATAAATAAATTTCATGCGATTCAAAATCTCTATACCAAATTGTATATGGATCGGTTCATAATTTATCTTACCTCCCACAAGGACCCCTCCAAAAAAATTACATTAACGCTTATTACTCGATTAAAAATACGATTATAGGAATGAAATTTGATATAAATTAGTTCCTAACGAGCTCAAACTTCTCCACCAAACTTTATGTAGATTGGTCTATAATTCGCCCTACCCCCATATAAAGTCCTCTTCAAAAATTACTTTAACGCTGATTACCGATTCATATAAGGTCCCCTTTAAAAATGACTTTAACGCCCATTACTCGCTTTATAAAAATACGAGTTAAGCAATGAAATTTGACAAAAGTTAGTCCCTGACTAGCCAAAACCTCTCTACCAAATTTTATGTGGATCGGTCCATAATTGACCCCTCATATAAGGAACCCTTTAAAAAAAAATTAATTACATTACTGGCCAAAATCTGTCTATCAAATTTTATGTGGATCGATCCATAATTGACCCTACCACCATATATGGTCACTATTAATATTGGCTTAAAATTACGAATACAGCGATGAAATTGGTCACACATAAGTTTCATGTGAGTTAAAATATCTCTACTAAATTACTGAGTAAAAGTACTTACTAAATTAAGAAATCTGTTATACAGTAGTTTTCCGATTTAACGAACCCATATGTTGTCAGGCCTGTTCGTAAAATTGAAAAGTTCGTTTTATGCAGTACTAAGTAAATCGTGGGTTTTTGGTAGGAAAATAATTAAAAATAGGTACATAAAATATTTTTTAAATGTATTTTATAAAAATTAATTCTTTTTTAATAAAAATAGCACAAAACACAAAATTCCGAATCTTATATACCCACCTTCAAACCATATTTGTGTCGAATTTAATCGCTGTATTTTTAATTCTGTCATGAGCTTTAAAGTTATTTCTCGAAGTTCATCTCTATACTCGTATTTTTAAGCGAGTAATGAGCGTTGATGTAATTTTCTTAAGGGGGCCTGATATGGAAGGTAAGGTCAATTATGGACCGATTCCCATAAAATTTGTTAGAGATATCGGTTAGTACTCGGCGTACTCGTATTGTTAAGCGAGTATTGAGCGTTAAAGTCATTATCTGAAGGACGGACGGACATAGCTACATCGAACTAAAATTTAATAAGAACACAGAATGAGTTACAGTTTTGGGTATAAAAGCGCCGCTTGTTACAACTTAGGTTATTTGTTATTTTTGATAAATGTATTTTATCTTAATTTAAATAATATTTATATTAGTTCGTTAAACAGAGTACAAAAAACAAGTTTTGTTCGTTATTTAAGGTAGTCAATAGGAAAAATTAGCTTGTTCGTTAAATGCGATGTTCGTAGAATTGAATGGTCGTTAAATCGGAAAACTACTGTAATTGAAACAAATCATCTACTACTTTTTGCAATTAATAACAAGTAAAGATTCAATTATTTGGGGTTTTGTTTTATTCGGTTTATTCGGATTTGGGGTTTTAAGTTGGTCGGTTAATAATCGGATAATTCAAAATTATTCGGTTAATCGGATAGAAGGCAAGTGTATGTTGTTTTAATAATATTATTTCTTTTCTACAATATCAAACAAAATTATAATTATTCACTACTTTTATTTGAATTCTATTAATTTTTTTCTCAAATATTAGAAATTATTTTCATGTGAAATCTTCTTCTACATAAAAAATTAAGCTTATTAACATTATGTTTTTGAGATTTATCAACGAGTTCCAGAATTCATACGTCCCAATGAACTAGTGTATAACTATATATTGCTGAAGAACTTATTAGAAATACTTTAGAAACATAAAATTGGAACATAAAGGCGATACAATTATTTTCAAAATTTATTTTCAGAAACTAAAATGTTTCTTCATGAACCTATTCTAAGAAGTAGTTAAATCAGAACAACTTATTACAATGTTTCTGAAGTATTGTTATAAGAATCATCCAATAAATATTCTTCATTATAGAAAAGTAATTAAGAAATTAATACAGAAAGTAAATTTATTACAAAAATATTGAATTTTTTTATAAGATATACAGTAATATTATTGTTAAATAATAAGTTTTTCCTAATCGGTTAATTGATATAAATTATTCAGTTTATTCGTTATTTGAAATTTGGCAATTTTCATTTATTTAAGCAATCAAGCAAAATTGATCGATTAACCGGTCGACGTTTGAATACCCTAGTATTTATAATGAACTTAATTGTTTGAGTGATTTTTGAAACGATAGGTCAGATTAAAAACATTTTATCAGAATGATTGATCTATCTATACACAGAACATACTCATTGTGGACCGATGCTAATCTTCTTTGGTAGAATGATCTCTATATGATCTCTATATATTGATATATACAAAATTTATATTGATATATTTGAGGGAGTTATTAACGATAAACTAATTTCCCGGAATATATACCTTTGTATGGGAATTTGTAAATCACTTGTCATGATTTTCAACATACTTGACCCCTGGAAGAAAAAAATAATGTGTGACAAAATTCATCGAATTATCTTTTGTTGTTTCTGGGAAAAGAGCTGAAGAATTTCGAAAAAAACGTAATATTTTTCGAGGTAGTCTGGAATTTTTACATATAACTTTTTACGTCGTGAGCCGATTTTGCTGATATTTAAAACAAACTGCTTAGGATAACAATAAATATTTTCGGTGAATTTGGTTGATCTTCTTGGCTTAGTTTAAACGTGAGCGTGTTTTACACAGACATACAGACAGACATAGCTTAATTTACTCAGAATTTCACAACGACCCAGAATATATATATTTTGTTAGGTCTTAGATGAATATTTTAAGGTGTTACAGACGGAACGACAAACTTATATACACCCTCTATCAACACTGATGGTGGTGGAGGGTATAAAAATTTGTCTGAAACCTAAGATTTATAAAAACATATATTATCATGTCTCAATGCTTCTTTTATTGAAATTTTCTTAATTATTATAATTGTTTTTTTTTTTGCTGTAAAACTGGATTAATATAAATTATTAAATAGAAAATAAGATATTTGTTTAAATTATAGAACTCAATGTTTAGGTTTACTACTTCTTTACGACATTATTTAATGCCACTTTAGGAACAGTATAACATTGTCCTAATTATACGATCTATTTAATTGACATATTCTTCAGAAATAAACATTTTAAAAAACTCCGATTTGTTCTTGTTTATTTTATTTTAAGCTTTTTGACGAACGTACTGGTGCAATCAACTATAACTATATACGACCATATATTCCAAATCAATTGCCAAAGCCAGGTAAGCGATTGCATTAAATGTTTTTGTTATTTAATATATTAAAATTTATTACAGATGATCTGTCCGATTCATTGGTTATGCGTCGACCTCGACGAACGAGGACTACATTTACTAGTGCTCAAATTGCTGAATTGGAACAACATTTTTTACAAGGCAGATATTTAACGTCATCTCGACTTGCTGAACTATCAGCAAAACTAGCACTTGGCACAGCTCAAGTAAAAATTTGGTTTAAGAATCGTAGACGACGTCATAAAATTCAATCGGATCAACAGAAAGACTTCTCCTGTGATGGCATGCCTCTATCACCCACTGTATCGAACTCAGTGAAATCTGATTCAAATGGAAGTGCCAGTAGTTGCAGCAGTAGCGGATCATCAGCATCATCTGCTGGACCACCGAGCTTGCAGTCATTGAGTCTGAATGGCAGTGGTGGATCAACACCAAATGCATTAACACCCTCTCCAACCCCGACGACACCGACCGCAAATCTCATGGAACACTATGGGGAGTCTGCCTTCAATCCCTACTATTATAATAATCATCATGCTTCTCATCCACCACACCATCATCATCAAGCTCATCATCATACACATGCTTCATTGACACATCCTTATGCTGCAGCCGGAACACAATATTATCCTCCTCCACCTCCACCTGGCAGCTTGCAACATCACCAGCATCAACATCAGCAACAATATCACGCTCCTCATCCTCATCAATTTCAGATGCAGCACAAAGCACAACCGACATCCATTAAAGATGATCCCGATTACAACTTCAATAATCCGTATTACATGAGAATGCCAACATCGTTAGCTGGTAACGCTGCTGCAACATCTGTGCAACCATCATCAGCAATGTCTCCGAACTCTGAAGTCTATGAACCTCTAACACCAAAAAATGACGAAAATTCTAGCCTTTGTAACGGCGTAGGCGGTGGCGATGCGCCAGAAGATTTGAATGAAACTAAAACAAAATTACGTGTGAGTTATAAACGTTTTTACATTTCGTAGTTAGTTATTTCGTATGATTCCATGTGAACCATGGAAAAAAGTGATACAAATCTATATAAAAATATTATTCGTTTCAGCTCCTCTGGAAGGATATTCATATTTATTTAATTAATTAGTTAGTTAGTTAGTTAGTTAGTTAGTTAGTTAGTTAGTTAGTTAGTTAGTTAGTTAGTTAGTTAGTTAGTTAGTTAGTTAGTTAGTTAGTTAGTTAGTTAGTTAGTTAGTTAGTTAGTTAGTTAGGTAGTTAGTTAGGTAGTTATTTAGTTAGTAGTTAGTTAGTTAGTTATGCCGATATCAATTTTTATTCATGAGTGATTTCCTACTATGAACCGATGAAGAAAATAAATGATTTCTAAATATTCAGAACATATTCGTGTAATTTTTATATATGTTGAATAAGTTAATAACGATTAATTCATTTTCCGAAGAGGGGTTTATATGGTAGGTTTACGACCAATTATTTTCCTATTAGGAATAACTTTTAACAATAAATATCTGACTAGCGAATCCATTGGCCGATTCAGAACCTCAAAAAATTTTTAAAATATGTAGATTTCAGTAAAACTTGTTAGAGCGAGAATCCATATCAAAATGGACAGAAATTAGCAATTTACAATCACCGTATTTAATGAAATATCAAACACATATTAAGGATTTAAATCAATGACTATTTCATCGGAATCCCGTTCATGACCAAAAATATCGCGCTTTAATTTTTTAAAAATATATTAAAATTGGATAAAAGTGTATTTCAAAAATTATCCTTTAAGTGTAGAATAATTTTTGATTTCGTTTTAAAGTCAAAGATATTGTTTTTAAAATTGTGTAAATAGGATATAACCATGGTGTTAAAGAGTACTTCGATTTTAAAAATATATTTAAGCTTCACAAATCTATGGGTATTATAAAACTTAATGAAAGTAGTAAATAAAGTTATAAATAAAATTGAAAATTTATTTAAGTTTATTTACTCAAGTCAACAAAATCGAACTTTTTGCGTGCCTCTTAAATAAAAATTTATAATTCCTATGTATTTTCATCCGCTAAGTTCAAAATTCGTTATTAAATTTTTCGGTTACATGATGACATGCAAGGATGTTGAAAATTGAGCCTTTTTTGTTTTATCCTGATAACACTACTTTGGGACGCAATTCACAATCGGTGCCGTAACGTTGTATGTCGTAAATTTTCACAATTCTATGGTTTTGTATCAAAAATGTTGTTGGAAGCAAAAAAACACCTTAACCATTAATATTTTTCAAAATATTTTAATATTGGTGAGGATTTGAGAAATTATATATAAAATGTCTTAAAAAACGTTTATACAAAAACCACAATATCTTTGAACTCAGCGGTGGAAATAAAATGGAATCAGCTATTTTTTATTTGAAAGGTATTTTCAGTGATGTCTATTGTTATTTAACTTATGTCCGCTACTTTATTTAAATTATATCTCTCTCTTACACCCTTAAATTTATGATCAGTTAAAATTGATCTTATTTATAGATGCTAGAAGCATCAAGGGTACCATGAATTTTTATAGTTTTTAACGCGCGGCTGTCTGACCTATTTGACATTGAAATATACATTATCAGTTGACCTTTAACCTTTAAGAAGTAAAATATTTTATTAAAACAATTTTAAAATATATTTTGCTTTAATATGAAATCAAAAATTATGTTACTCTTAAAGTAGTTTCAGAGTTATGGGCAATTATGTGAATGTATTTTTATTATATTTTAACATATTTTTAAATCGCGATATTTTTACATTGGAATGATCTTCCTTCCGAAAAATCAATGATATATGGAATATATTATATATATATATATATATTATATGTGTGGTAATTTTCATTCAAATTGGAGATGGTAAATCCGACTGCTGTCCGCTTTCACATGTATTCTCCCTATGGGATTTGAAATTTTTAACATTGTTTTTAACATTCTAAGGGGAAGAATTAAACTTATTTGGATTTAAGCCAGCCAAAGATGTTAAACAGCGCAATTTTTGAAGTTTTACATTTTGAAAAATCATAAGTTTTTATTAAAATATCCATTGTTATCAACATACATATTTTTATTATTTAAATAAATTCACTTCATTTTTTAACATTTTATTATCTAAACTTAAACTAAATCATTACTTAGTTGTATAACAAATGTACAATCAGTGTTGGCTAACATGATTTGACAAAGATAACATAAAAATTATTGCCAAGTTATTGCAGTGTACTAAACAATTTCTATTTAGCTGGACAAATTAAATTTAAGCTTGAAACTGCACAAGCTGACAATCCAGCGAAGTCCAGCCAGGCTTGCAACCCTACCCCGATATTATGTCTACTTCAGAAAATTAGTATAATGCTCATAACTGGCTTAAAAATACGAATATAGCGATAAAATTCGACACATAAGTTTCATACGAAACAAATTTTATGTGGATTGATCCATAATTCATCCTGCTCATATATAAAGTACCCTTTAGAAAATTACATTAACGCTCATTATTGGCGTAATAATGCGAGTAATGCAAAGAAATTTGACATAAGTATTTTAGGAGCCAAAATCCTTACCGCACCATAGAAGGTCCCCTTCATAAAATTACATTAAGTATAGCGATGAAAATACACATAAGTAATTTTAACGAGCCAAAATCTCTCTACCAATTTTTATGTGGATCGGTACATAATTGACCCTAACCCCATATAAGGTCCCCTTACGAAAATTACTATGAACCAATATTGTTCTACAAAACTTTACAAGGATCGGCGTATAACTGACCCTACATCCCATATAAAGTCCACATCAGAAAATTAATTTTTGTAATTGACCCTGCAGCCATAATTGGTCTATAATCACGAATATAACTCCTCTTACAAAAATCTTATATTGTTATGGTAATTGGATAAAAACGATTAGTTTTTTAAAATTAATATTTTTTAGTTTGGAAGAGCACTATCAATAGTTAAACCCTCTTTAATGGATCCCGTTTAATTATTACTCTGATGTTTTTAATAATATCGATATATCATAATAATGACGATTTTAAATATTTACTAGGAACTTATTAATATCTTCATTATAATTGTAACCCTAAGTATAGTGACGATATCGAAGAATTTCAAGAATTCTTTATAAGTTAAACTTTTTCGATTTAGAGTATAATTTATTTTGCCTATGGGACCACAGCTGTTCTTACAATTACCAATATGTATCTATTAAAAGCTTTACTGAATACAATAATCGTTTCGACAAATTTTATTCAAATACACTACAGTTCCTCCTCTATAGTGGGGAGAGTATTATACGTTTGTGCTGATGTTTGTAACATACAAAAATATTGGTCCAATACCCACCTTAAAGTATACTAATCGGCTTAGAATCATTTTCTGAGTCGATTAAACCCAATTATCTGTAAACCTTGTGCGCAAGGTACATATAATTGGATGAAATTTGGCACAGACGCTTCTTTTGGTCCAAGGTCGAAGCCTGTTGAAAATGGTTAAAATCGGTCCATTATTTCGACTACCGCCCATATAGGGCCTTTGGGCTACTACCGATTTTTGTAATGACCCTAGCCATCATACAAACTCCCCTTCAGAAAATGACTTGGAGGCTATAGTTCACTTTCAAACACTAATAAAACTTGTAAATTCTACATAAATAACTTTGAAGTAACTTCCCCTACCAACATTTATAAGGACAGGGTCATATTTTCCCCAAACTTCCCTTTGAGCCCTCTTGAAAAAATATCTTTTTTTGCAAAAAAAAATTAAGCATATTCCGGAATAAAGTTAAAAAACAAATCAAATGTTTTATTATTTTAAATAATCACCATTTTTAGCATACTGACTGGTGTAGGGTATCATATGGTCGACTATACCCGACTATACATTCATACTTGTTATACCCTACACTACTATAGTGGGGAGGGTATTATGCGTTTGTGCTGATGTATGTAACACCCAAAAATATTGGTTCTAAGCCCACCGTAAAGTATACCAATCGGCTTAATTTAGAGTAGATTTAGCTTTGTCCGTCTGTCTGTCCGTCCATGTAAACCTTGTGCGCACGCTACAGGTCGCAATTTTCAGGATAATTTGATGAAATTTGGCACATACTTTTTTCTTGGTTGAAATCGGTCCATTATTTTGCCTAGCCACCATACAACCGTACCCCCCGAATCGAGCCTTTAGGCTCATAATTACGTTAAATGTTCTATTATGTCAACAAAATCTACAAAACTTAGTTTTATAGAACGATAAATGACACTACTAATTTTTATAGTGATCTAGCCCCCATACAAACACCCCTTCATAATATGTCTTGAAGGTCAAAATTCACTTATAATTTCTAATAAAACGATTTAAATCTACATAAATAACTTTGAAGTAGACGTAAATTCCTCTACCAAAATTTATAAGCAGGGAAACCGAAAACATGCTCTAAAAAAGTGTTTTAAGCGCTTTAAATATGCCGTAAAAAACTTAAAATATGCTCTTAAAATTTAAAATATATGCCCCAAAAATAAAATTTTTTATTATTTTTTAACATTGAAAAGCTCAAAAAGACTGAAAATATAAATGTTTAATGTCATATTCTATATCCTACAACATTTTTTTATAAATTTTTCATCTCATAGTTTGAAGAACTAGTATAATAGAATTCCGTTTTACGTTCAGATAACCAATAAATAACATGAAACCATTTGGTCCCCAAAAAACATATTTCAAACGACAAAGTATGACACATTTCTTCCAATTGTATTCATAGCTTTTAAACTGACATTTTAATCGGTGTTGTCATAAATTCCAATAATTAGTTTTTTAAACTATAAAAATGGATTGGTCTCATGAAATCAAAAGTAATCGGTTTTATGTCCGATTTAAAATATAATGCTTTATTGAATAAAAAACTATAACAACAATTTTTTTTAAAATTGTAAAATAGGCTAAAAAATTTAAAAAAAATAGAATTTTATTTTTTTAAATAAATAACAAATCGATGCCAAAATTCTCAAATTGGTCTGAAACGTGTAAATATCTTATCCATGAGTCCATACGACGCACCACAAAAACATGCATTTGCATATTTTGGTTTCCCTGTTTATAAGGATAGGCCAATATTTACACTTACTCCCCTATGAGTCTTCTTGTAGAAAATCAATTTTTTTGTCAATAATACTTAAAAATATTCCACAATACCGTTAAAGAACAAATTAAATGCTTTATTTTTTTTAAATGATCCACTTTTTTAACATACTGGTGTAGGGTATCATATAGTCGGCAATGTCCTACTATACATTCATACTTTTTATACCCTACACCACTTTAGTGGGGAGGGTATATTGGGTTTGTGCTGATGTTTGTAACACAGAAAAATATTCGTCCAATACCTTAGAATCGGCTTAGAATCATTTTCTGAGTCGATTAAGCTATGTCCGTCCGTCCGTCTGGCCGGCTGGCTGGCTGGCTGTCCATGTAAACCTTGTGCGCAAGGTACAGGCCGCAATTTTAAAGATAATTAGATGAAATTTGACACACCCGCTTCTTTTGGCCCAAATGGTCCATCAGTCCATTATTTCGACTAGCCCCCATACAACCGTACCCCCCAAATAGGGCCTTTTGGCTTATAATTAATTTAAATGATCTATTATGTTAACAAAAGTCGACAAAACTTAGTTTTATAGAACTTTAAATGACACTGCCGATTTTTGTAATGATCGGGCTTCATTTGATCCTATCCACCATACAAACTCCCCTTCAGAAAATGACTTAAAGGTCAAAATTCACTTACAAACACTATTAACACTTTTAAATTCTACATAAATATTATTGAAGATGACTTAACTCCCCCTAGCAACATTTTTAAGGATAGGGCCATATTTTGCCCTACTCCCCTTTGAACCCTCTTGTAAAAAAATCTTTTTTTGCCAAAATAAAACTAAAAATACTTCGAAATAAAGTTAAAAAAAAACAAACCAAATGCTTTATTTTTTTTAAATAATCCCCATTTTTAACAAACATACTGAAAGGTGTAGGGTATTATATAGTCGGCTACGCCCGACTATAAATTCATACTTGTTTTTAAATTGAAATTAAATTTTTAAAGCTTGCTCAGCTCACTCAATTTTTTGTTAATTTTAGGTGCTTGTAACCAATAATGCCAATGGTAATGACGACACTTGTAGCAATGGTAATCCTATTGGCAGTGAGAGTTCTGGCACTCCTATTAACATTATGGAAGATTGTACTGGCGCATTTGCGAAATTTCAAAAAATGTCAACCGACACCAGCGATCCCAACTATCAGTGTACGATGGATACGCTTATGCACGCGTATAATAATCATCGTAATACGTCAGCAAACACACAGCAATTTGCCACCTATTGCTTCAACTGACTTGATCTATCTATCAATCAGATGTATGGATGTGGAGTTGTTAACGTATCGTCGTAATTCAATTGTAATGTACTAACCAACCAACTATGTTGTTCCTTGATTGTATAAAGTTAATATTATAAATTGTTATATAGATTTCCTTGTTTTTGCCAACATTATATTAAAAATTTATTATTAATTACTTTAGTTTAATATTTAAGTTCTTAATGTCAGACATTTTACCTCTTTCCCTGTCTCTCTCTCTTCCTTAAAACTATTTCAAAGAATATTAAAGTAGAATATCGAATCATATTTAAAATAATTTCACCAATTGCATTTTGTTTACAAAAAATCGATTTTTAACATTAATTATAAGTTTTTTTTGTAAGTTGTTTTAAGTATTTTATAGATTAAGTTAGTAATTTAGTACATAAAAACTACACTAATTTATATTCGCTGTTCATCTAGCAATGTTGCCAACTCCAGAGCCCATGACTTTGCAACATTGCATCAGATGAATGTATGGGCTCGAATATAGTTTACTGTAGTTTTTTCTATTTTTTAATTAGGTCTCTTTAGTTTTAAGTTTTAGTCAATTTAATGTTCTATAAGATGTTCTCTTCCTGGCAACCCGACCATATTTTGCAAAATAATTGAGAAATTCTTTAAACTGTTATACAATCAAAATGTAAAATGTTACTCTTATTAAAAACTTATTATCGTAAAGATCTGAAAATGGTTTTTAATCGTAGAGTGAACATTTAAAAAATAAATATTCAATGTGAGTATTTTTCAAAATAAATGAACTTTCTTTCAACACCTATTTCTCTTTTCCAAGAAAAGGGGCAAAATGAATTCTTTGTTCCCTTTTTGAAATCTTAAGAAAAACGAAGAGGGAACCTGTGAAGAATCCAAACTTTGTCATCTTAAGTGGTGTTAATTATTTTGAAAATATTGCTGGTTGTCACTTTCAATTGTAAAACATCTTGTATTAACATTAAATTAAATCTGATAATCGATTATTCTAAACAAAATGCATAGTAAATTTTATTTTAAATATGTTTTGCATTCTAATTACAAAAAGAAAACAAAAACTAGAATTACATACATAATTGACATTGTGATATATTTACATATTTAGGGAAATCTTGTTGTATTTAAGACTAAATTTACTTTTTTTCATTTAATCAAATATTTCGTAAACGAAATTGTTATTCATGATTTGTAAAATCGTTGTTGACAAAAAAGTTTAATAAATTTTCAAAAATCTTTTCGTTTGCAAATGGTTGTTTTAACATGGTGAAATAGATTTCATATATTCCTATTTGGATTGTACATAGTCAACAGCAAACAATATTATAAAAAAATCTATTACTTTATTCTTTTGCAATACTTATTCGGTAATAAATATTAAAGTTATATAGTTATTTTAACATGTTTGTAGTTAAACAAAATTTATAATAATTGATATTAAATATGCAAAAAATGAAACTGTACCTATAGAAAACTAATAAAATTTTCTACTCAAACATACACAGGCCTAAGTACCCGATTAGAAAAAAAAACGTAAGATCTCATACAGATCTATATGTTTATTATAGTATCGTCATAAAACACGTGTGTTTTCACATATGCAGTACGTAGTGGTCATCATTAATCCCACTAATAAAATTTGAAATTTTCATACTTTTTGCACGGTTCTTTCATATACACTTTTGGGTTTTCCGAAAATCTTATGAATTTAATATTTTTGTATTCTTAGAGCAATTTAATCTACCTGTATTAGCGTTAATTTTCCGCGAATTTTTAAAATCGTTTTATAATACTACTAAAATATTTCTGTTAATCTCTTTCTTTATCCGTAGCTGCAGGATTTTATGATCACATATGAGTTGAAATTTTCGCATATATTATCGATTACCTGAACGAGCAGAGCAATTTTAGGTATTCAAAATTTGTTCTATTTAGGTAGGCTCGTCTAAGGTTTTTACTAATTTGATGACAATCGAAGCGAGTGAGTTTTGGTGTTCTTTTTTGTTTCTTTGATATAAAATTGGGAATTTCCAAAATTGATATGAATTGAAATGATGTTAAATGTTTATGATGATAATCCAAATAACTTTCGGTTTTAGTAACAATTACTAAAAGTTGGAAGTTACACATGAAAAATATGCAAACGCCTCTTCTGACTTTTCCTTTAACCACTAGGTATTTATAATAACAAAAGTTGTCCGGAAGCAGGATGCTATTAAATTTCTAGCATATAAAAGTATTAATAATCAAAAACTATTGTTATGATTTCAAGGAATTGATTTAAACGCAATATGTATTATATATTTACAATGGCTCTGTTCAATAACTAGTATTTATTAATAATTTTCACAAAAATATTTCAAATTTGCATTGAAATACAAAAACAATTTATGATAATTTATAAAAATTTTTAATTGTGATACTATAGGACGTACCTCAAATTTTTACGCTGGTCCTTACATATTTTCAAAAATTTTTATCTTTAAGTGAACTAGTATGTATGTTAGGTTTAATGCAAAAAAAAATCTTTCAGAAACTTGAAGATATAGAATGAAACAATAAGCAGTTTTACATTCTTATCTCAAAAGATAATTTTATTGCAGGCCAGTGTTATCTGCAAAATAATTTCAATTCACACTTTCAATATTGGACATTTATCGCTCTTATGTGGGCCAAAGTAATGGCATAATATTGAAATTTAATATTAAAATGGCTACACCCTGTAAAAATAAACGTGTGAAACAACAGTCCTTTTATGACAATTTTGCATACTCCGATTTTTATAATTAACCCGTTCGTCCTTATAAAAAGATTTCATTGTTAAAAGGTCTTACAATGAACTTTTTAAATAACACAATGATACACCATAAAATGCACAGGTTTTCGTATAATAATTCCATTTCGTTATAGTCCTTAGAGTACGAATATACTTTTTAATTTTTCCCGAAAATAGCTCTTTTTTTACATATTTTGCCTTTAAAAAGTATCTAAACGAAGTAGTTACTTTTTAAGGGCAAAATATGTGTAAAAGACTTATTTTTGAGGTTTAAAAGTCATATGTTTGGTCTGAGATAATGCCATTTAAGTAAAAAAAGCTCCCACTTCTTCATAAATTTTTTTGTTATCTTTTATTACTTTTGAAAAGAAGCACATTGTTTTGTGGTGTAACTGATTTTAAAAATATTTATAAACATTTATATACATAAATAAATTTGTATGGAGAAACCAGAAAATTAAGCATAACTCTTCAGTTTTTTATAGATTTGCTAAAATTGAAAACGTAATGTGCTTCTTTTGAAAAGTAATAAGAGATAAAAATTAAAAATTGTGAAAAATGGGGATTTTTTGCTTTTTAAACTAAAAATATGTTCGTATTAGTATATGAGATCCTCAGCATTTCGTTTTTGTTCACTTTTGTATCACAGTATAATTATATGTACGCGTCGTATGATGCTAATATTGGTATCAAGTGAGAGCTGGGAATCTTTACATTGTATCTATATTATTTTTAACTCAGACAAAAAATCTAATAAAATTAAATTTAAAAATAAATTTTAATTACGAAGCAAAATTTTTTAACAACATTAATGACGTTTCAAAATAATTTTAACTTTGGTAAATTCGAAATTGAAATATTTATTTTTCTCTACAAGACTTTTTTGAGAAGCTATATTAAATTTGAAGAAAATTATCATGTTAGGACCATGAACGTAATCTACATAGCAATCTTGGAAATAATGATATCGCCTTTAATCGTCAGTTTTAGAATATTGTCGTTTTTTAGTTTTTGGCAATAGTTATACACTAATTCATTGGAACGAATTAATACTCGAAATAGTTTTAATTCGTAAATTAAAAATTAATTAGCTTAATATCTTTATACAGAAAAGTATTTCACAAGTAGGAAAACTAATATTAAAAAACTCTTAAAAAATTATCCGGTTATTAACCGGCTAATATAAAACTAAAAAATATTTGGTGAATAAACCGAATAATCAGAAACTGCAAGAGTTAGAGTCCTAAAATTTTGACATCTATGGCTAACGTGGCACTTTCCATAGAAAGAAAATATAAAATCAGTATATCTAAAAAATATAATTTAATAGGAACCACTTTAGTGTCAATATGATTATTTAAGGAAAGAGGAGCGGACTAGCAGTACAATACAAAAATTCGCTTATCGCTTATCGCTTCGAATTTTCCAATTTTGCGCAAAGAACTCTGCGTTCAATGTAAATATTTTGTGTAATAAATTCGGACTATCAATGAAGGCGTTGCACATCCTGAATAAAATATAATTATCTGAGCTAGCTTCTTCAAATTTTCAAAGAAGATCTTTAATAATCATCTAAATATTTTATGGAAAAAGAGAGGACTTTCATTGGGGGCGATGGAACCTCTAATATGAATTAAATACAAAAATTTTTAATCTGGAAAACTATTTGAGCTGGAATCTTTAAATTTTTTACGAAGAACTTCAACGTCCATCTGAACATTCATTAGAGGTGCTTGAAACTTCTTCTATGAATTAAATATAGAATTTTGTATATCTGGGAAACTATTAGAGTTAAAAAATTCAAATTATACATGAAGAACCTTGGCATTCAATTGGGGCCTTGATATCCCCCACTTCAATTAAGAAAATATATATCGGGAAAACTATTAAATATATTATTAAAATTTTTAATAGGTTACATTAAAATCTAAACTAATGTTTGAAAAAATTGGCGAACTTGCAATAATTTGCATCTGGATAACTATTATAGTTAGAATTTATAAAATCGTAGTGTTTTTTATTAACTTTGTTTATAGAGTAGCGAAGCAAATTGGGTATAGGTAGTCCACCTATAAACGTAACTTAACTTCTGTCTAAGAACAAATAAATTGACAAGTAAAGTTAAGTTTCTTTGAGTCTTTTAAATATTCACGCATATAGTAGTTACAACAGATTTGATAAAAAGAAAACATAAAATTGTAATGTTTTGTTTTAATACAAAATATTGTTTATAGCAACAAGCTTGTCACTTTGACAAAGAACAACAAAATCAATCTCAAATGAACTATTTAATCGACCGTTGTTATAAAAATTTAATATCTTTTATAATATATATTTTTTATATTATTTATAGTGTAATTACATTCGTAATACACTTTTAAATAGTTGCATAGTTATAAAAAAATTCTAACTCAAATCTACCATAACAAATGAAGAATCTCTCCTCAAATTCTCTAGTTATTGTTCTTTCCACTTGACTTTTCTATTGTTTTAAAGAATACGATAACAAAAATTCAATTCGAAGAATCGACTAAATCCTCTTTAGCGCCAGCCATAAAATTTTATTTTTGTTGAATATAATGAAACAAATTAAAACAATAGTAAAAGATACTCATACTAAATTATAGTGCATATACAATGTTCGTCAGTATGCTCGTATGTTATTTGCACATACGCGTAAAAGCAGTTTGTTTTAGTTGAAATTTTTGAAAAATAAAATACCTACAATTCGAAGTAATCTCAATTTTTTGCCTTCATCTTCTTCTCCTACATATGAAAACAAAAAGGACAAGGCGCCTCTGAAGGACTTAAACAAAATAGAACAAAACAATACAAAAAGAAAATATTTATACAAAGTCATAAACTGTGAAATCGAGCATAAAACCTTAAAAAATACACAGATACATGTAGACAAATGTAAATATCCTTTTTCGCAGCTTTAACACGTTATGAAAATACAAACACATATATGTAATTATGAACATGTATATGTAAATATTAGATTAATATGTTAGACTGAAGAACAACGCACAAAGAATCGTAAAATTAGTTTTCCTTTCGCTTTCGTTTCTGTAAATTTCTATTGCATTGCAGTGAAGTAGTAGTATGAAGAGATATTTTCCTATTTCCATCGACTAGATTTTGTGGTGACGTCCTATTCCGTATCCTGCTGTAACAGGTGTAAAATAGTTTTGCAATAGCCATGATCACCAAAAAAATAAAACAATGTATATAAAAGTATGTACTTGAAGATTGTCGTCGGATTATAGACAAAACCAAATGGAAATGATACGTCTATACATTGCAATATTTTGTATCTAGTCTTGTATATCTTCTCTGCGAAATTAGTTGTTAGTTTAAGTTGGTTGATATTTTTGACTAGACTTGGAAAAATGTGCTTGGTTTGTTACATTGTTGCAGGATGACGACAACGACAAAGACGACGAAGACTTGTGTCTTTGAGGCGTTATAAGTCGAAAGAATGTTGTCGGTCATTCGTTATACGCTTCGTCTCTTCTGATTATTGTCGTCATTGGTATTTTTTGACAGAATTCTGTTTTTCGAATTTCTCGACGACACAACGCTGTGGCGACTATGGATTTCCTTTCGGAGGAGACTCTATTCTAAGAAGAAATATAAATTTACATCCGCTCTGTTGCTTGTGGTACTTTCTGATTTTAGATGCCTTAAAGATTATTGAAAAATACTGTATACAGTCTGGGGGAATTAAATACGTAGGAATGAGTCGATAATTGAAAAATTAATTACACCGATATTTAAAGTTTTTTGAAGACCAGTTGTTTTTCAATCGTTTTTAATTTTATTACGTAAGTATTTTCTCCGCCGAAATAGATAATGATAAAATTCATAGAATTTAAAATGAGAATTTTTTAACAAATTCTAAATTTCTCCAACCTATTCTTTTAATTATGTTCTACAAATTTTGCTGTTAATCTATTTAGTTTGATTAAGTTTAAACAATACATTCCGATCTGAATATAAAGCCAAAGTATATATTTATTTGTAAAAATATCAGTGCATTTTTATACATTTTCAATATTTGATAATAGTTGCATTAAAAAATATCATAATTTTTAGATCATTTCACCTATAAGACTTTCCGATTACACTAACAATTGTAACTCAATCTTAAAAATCTTTAGAAAATAATATTTCTTTGTGTTTGGTATGATGTCTATCTACCTGATAAGTACTACTACAAAATGCTCATGTTACGCTGACGGCTCGTCTTGACGGTGCCAAAGAAGTCCGTCACCAAAAGGATTTATTGCACTGAACGCGAGTATTTAGGCAAATTTTGCAAGCAACGCTACAGGTACCAACAGTTAAAGTTCGTACTATATAAGTGACAGCGTTTTAAGCAGAGATCATCAGTATCTATTTAGATTTTCAACTAAGAACAACTTAAAACGACAAAAAATTTTACTTTTGAAAATGTCTTCAGTTATGCATTACTATCCAATGCACCAATCATCCAAGGTGTCGGTATACCAAACACCAGGGGTTAATTACAACAATGTAAGTTTTTGATAAAATTCCAAATGAACTCCATAATTTAATAATACTTTGTTTAATTTTCTAGATGATCTATCCACCAAATCAACAAATATACCCAACACCTATGGAACAAACTTATCATCAGCCTACTGCTCAACCTACGAGTAACGATGTTGAAATGCAACGTAATTCGTCGGACGAAAGCATACCACAATCGGAACCAGTACGCACTAAATTGAAACGCTCCCGAACAGCATTTACCAGTTCCCAACTTGTACAGCTGGAAAGTGAATTCAAAAGGAATATGTATTTATATCGTACCCGACGAATTGAAATTGCCCAGCGGTTGTCACTTTGTGAGAGACAAGTTAAAATTTGGTTTCAAAATCGTCGCATGAAATATAAGAAAGATATACAAGGTCCGCAAGAAACCAAAACAGCTACCAAAGCTACTCAGCCCATGACAGAACAAAATGTTCATAAGGGCATTGTACAGCGTTTGATGTCGTATTCTCAAGATCCCTCATTGCAATCGGCTGAGAAACGTACTCATAGCACTGCTTTTCCAAGCGCTGCTGCTACTACTTCAAATCCCGCCAAAGTTCATCATGCTGAAGTTAGTTTTCCCAAGGAAATGCCAGTTACAAAAATATCTCCCAGTCCAAATCAATCATTTACTCCAGATCTAAATGAAATATTAGATCATCTTTCGGAAAGTTCTCCAACAAGTAGTCAAAACACTTCTTCGTCTTCCTTAAATACATCCAGCTATACTTCATACAATTTGGACATGGTTTTGCAATCGATTAAACAAGATTTGGAACTATCAGCTCAGGCTTGGTCAAGGGGTTCGGTTGCAAATGCAAATCATGGCAGCAACAATCATTTGAGTATCGCTAGCACGGCTGGCAATGATTTGCCAACCCATCAACCACAACAACGCACACAATGGACTTCAAATGTTCCAAGTGCTACACCCACACCTTCTATGAATTTGACTTGGGGAGAACCAGTTGCAAAAGCCATGAAAGTAAATCGTTCTCATTTAAATTCAACTGGAATGTACTATAACTATAATAACTGAAGATATGGTTTCACAAGCTATTTCAGTATATAATTTAATAGATATTCTTATTCCTTAGTAACACGTCACTTTAATTGACGATAATTAATTTAAGCTATATAATTGCATGTGAATTAGCCTTTAAAGGCATTTTAATACTTAAGTTAAAATATTTTAATATTAATATATATAATAGTATTTTTGGTAGTTTTAATTTAGAAAAATAATTATAAATTATAATAAGGTTTTCTGTACCATATATGAATAAGTTTTGTTTAGATAATATAGATTTATTTTTTAATAATGATAATATATATGTACATACACACATATTCAAATAATAAATATGTCTTTTCTATCCTATTAAACTTTTTTATTTAAAAACATTTTTGTGCAAAATATTTTCAACACATTTCTTGAAATTGATCTGAAGCGCAGTCTACATACAAGATACAACATGATATGATATATTACAGTAACCTAAAGTTTTAATGTTACTATAACAATCATCGGAAAGTTTCATATTTATATTTAGTGAATGGCACTAAATGTTTATATTAACGAAAATATATGTTTTTACCACGCCTACATAAATCAATAAAATATACTAAAATATACTATAGTGAATTTATTAAATCAGCAATTGTTAGTCATTTAAACTGTAGCATATTTCTTAAATGTAAACAAACAAATTTGATGTTTTTAGGAGTTTTTGATAGAAATACGAAAATTATGTAAAATAAATAAATAAAAAAATGAATACGATTAGATTAAAAAAAAAACAGAAATTTATACAAAAATAACTTTTTTTAAGAAAATTCTGTTAATATGTATAATTAGACTTAATCGCTGAATAATTGTCTCCATTGTTTTGGAATTAGTTCAACATCACATTCATTAGATGATAAAATCAAATCGCCATCATATGCTAAAATATAATTTTTATCAATACAATTTATCTCGTGAATAGGGGACGAGATCAAAGAATTTTTAGGAGTTTTTTTTCTTTGTAAAATAGTCAGTCATCAAACTTTGAGATTTTTTACTTTATATGTTGCTTATACAACTCTTGATATCCGGAAAATAGATCAGTTAGTCCCAGTTGAATATTTTATGATCTTTTAATATATAGAGAATTTGAATATATTTGAATCCGCATAAACAAATTCGCATAAAATTAAAACGTGTTCCTTAGGCTTTATAATTATTTTCATTCTCGAAAACCTTTTTTTTCAATTTTTGTATTAGAGTACATAAAACAACATAACAGAGTTATCTGTAATATGGTCCTCACCTATGATATCATAAAGTTATATGGATGTATATTTTTATTTCATGTGCGAAGTAGTCGAAATTATTGTAGTGAAATAAATAAAAGAAAAAAGTCATAACAAATTAATTTCATAAATTAATATTTTTGGTGAATATTTTCCCATTTTAAAATTAATATTATAACGCTTATATACTACGCTAGTGAAGAAACCGATTTGTCGGTTAACCGAGAACAAAAAAACGGTTTACCGAAATATATTGAAATATAAGGAATCTCACATTAGTGAAAATTCGATATACCTTACCTTTTATAGCGATCATTTAAGATATTTTATACTCGTTATAACGAAAAAATACCTATAAACAATTCCAGCTTTTGACTTTATATTGATATTGTTATTGTCAAAAACTTGATTGAGCAATTATAATATTATGTAAAAATTAAAGAAGTCGTTCGTAATCCTAATTTTAGTTATTCTGCATATGGGCGTTTCCACCGAAAAGTCCACCGTGGCTCAAAAACTAAAAGTCATCAAAAATAAAATTTCAACTTCTATTATTATAGAAAAAGAATCAAATTTTATTATATTAAAGACGCCAAAGCTTTTCTTAACCACTATTATGAGAAATCGGAATTAAAAGTTACAATAATATTTCAGGCATATTTTTCCACCTTTAGTAGCATTTGCTTTTGATAGTTTTTATTATTTTAAAGGCTAATATTTAAATGGACTTTTATCGGAAAACATTTGTTGAATCAATAGTTATCTTAAAACATACAAATGTAAAAAGATAAAGATCCTTAAAAGGCAAATTTTCGGTTTTCTTTCATAGACTTTCAATCCTGTTTCAACGTTCATCACGTTGAAACAGGATTTATCCCGATAACTTTTTAGTTGGTACTCAGAAGTATTAAAAACTTTGAATCTAAATCAAGTTTAGTATATAGAACTCAATTTAAAAGAAAAGAAAAATAATTCTAAGCGGGGTTATTTTTATAGAATTTCAAAGTCTGTCACGTCACATTACATAAATTTTCTCAAGTGCAACCTTCGAATTGTGAAATATTGTTATTTAAAAAGATGTGATATTTATGCAATTTATTCAATTAGGTGATAATTATGATTTTATAGTTGATAGGTGGAAGAAAGAGCACAGAAATTCAACAAATGATATTTTTAAGAAATGTATG
This sequence comes from Lucilia cuprina, assembly GCF_022045245.1. Classification (NCBI taxonomy): domain Eukaryota; kingdom Metazoa; phylum Arthropoda; class Insecta; order Diptera; family Calliphoridae; genus Lucilia; species Lucilia cuprina. The sequence goes on along the minus strand of NC_060952.1, from coordinate 44,727,926 downwards.
GAAAAAAGTGATTTTCGGATATTGGCTTTATATTGGCGTTATGACCGATTATTGTATTATCATCAGAAGGGTCAGTGGTTGTACATTTGGAAGTTTTTTGTGTGTTTGTATTATCAGGATGGCGAAATTTTAGTTATATATCCAAGTTTATGGGTATATCAAATGTGGGCTTTGTATGGAAGCTATGCCTAATCATGGACGAATTTAAAAAAAAAAATGGGATGAACGATTTTTGTGTATGTCAAAATTATATGTATTGAATTTAATGGCAATATAAGCATTTTTAAAAGTTTTATGTTAATTAATGTTAATTCTTATATTATTTTTATACGGGTGATATTTTCAACTAAAATGTTATTAAATAGTCGAAATATTTCTCCGATTCCAAAAACTTTCAACAATGTCCATCCAAAATAAATCTATGGACTAATTAGTTTGCAATAATATTGCAAATTTCATCATTGGAAATTTTGTCACATCACGACATGTCATGTCACGTCACGTCACACATAACGGCTTGTACAAAAAAATCTGAAAACTATCAATAAATATTCCAAATTACAATAAAAAAGGTTTTAACCAAATAGCCAGGTGAAACTCGCAGATTTTTACATTTTTGTCAAAAAAGAAATAAGCAACTTCTATTTCTGTCACACCACGTCACGCACTTTAACTACTTATATCTTAGGGCCATTAAGATCTTTCAATTTCTAATAAAAGTTTAAAACTTATACATTAATGAAATTTTACTGCAAAATAAATAATTTCGAAGAGTAGGAAGATATCCCAAAATTCCATAATTATTACAGAGTCTTGAAATTATAAGCATGACCTCAGTTATCGATTCTCAAGTTCAGTTCTTTTAAATAGTATACATTTATCTTCTTAATTGAATTTGGATCAATCAAATAAAATTAAGTTAAGGAAATAGGAGGAAATTATGTGGTTAGAAAACAAAAATTAAAATTTTTAAACGCGAAAAAAACGCGTGTGTTGTTCTTAGTTATTTGAAATAAACTTTGATGTAATAATTTCATACATTAGTTTGAATGTTTTTTCCATTAAATAAATAAATTTACTAGAAAAAATAATTCCGACATAATAATTTGATTTAACGAATTATATCATTCGTTATACCAGGATTTGCCTGTACCTATATTTAGTTGGAAGAAGACATCTTTTAAGGGGCCTCAGTTCCATACAAGCAATTGAAAATCTTGATCTCATTACAATCCGTAATTTAGAGCGGGGATATAATGTTATTTTTTGTAGAGTATTTCTTGTTCGTAAAAAGACTTTTAGTGCATTATTAGAGCCATACATATAAACTTCAATTCAATAATCTAAAATTTTCTGAAAAGACCAAGCAAAACCCCAAACTATTTTTCTTATAAATCTTCAATTTATATGCATTAGACCGACTCACTTTGTATGGAAAACAAAAACGTGTTTTTGTTACCATTCTTTTAAAATTTTGCAAACTTTGCGCACCACTACCATTTTTTGTAAGTCGGTCTAATATAAATTCTTAAATATTTTTAACATTTCCTACCATTTGTTTAACAATCTATGATCTGTTTTTAAGTTTTTGTTCATGATAAATACGCGTTGGCCATTACAATACAGATGACATGGCTGACTTTAAAATAAAAATCAAACAAGTAAGAGTGCTATATTCGGCTGTGCCGAATCTTATATACACTTCACCATAGTGTATTTTAAACATAATTGATCTTACAGTCTAGTTAATAAAAACATTAAAAAAATTTGAGTCGATTTAAGCCGAATGTTTCGGCGGCGGCTTAAGCAACTAAATATAGTTCGGCGGCTAAGCTAAGACTCGAAGCCGGTCGACTTCGACATCTGATTCATTGCTGGTAAACATTGACAAGACGTAGATTTTGTTTTTGTTTATCGTAAAAAAAATTGTTTTAAAAAGCACTTGGAAGAAATTTGTGTTAGTTTTAAATTTCAAACTTACATTATTCGCATAAAAATTATTATACAATAACTCACAATCTACTCTCATATAATTGAAAACGTTTTAAATACTTTTTTCTATTCATTAAAAAATATATTTGCAAAACAAAAGGGAAAATTATTTTATTTTAACAAAAAATGCAAATCATATTTTTTTGCTGTGTATTTTTTGTATGTTTGGATTCCAAACATACAAAACATACACACGTGTACATCTTTTTCTATATACAGTGTTTTTGTTGCTGTTTTAACAATTTTTTGATGAAATTTTCAGAGGTTGTCTCGGATTTTTGCTCATATCTCCGTTATTTACCGACCGATTTTGCTGATTTTAAATAGCGATCTTCTCGAAAGCATGTCTCATAGAATTATTGAAGATTCGGATCTCGCCGATATCTGGGGTCCTCTAAAAACTGATTTCAACAGACAGACAGACGGACATGGCTTAATCGACTCCGCTATCTATAAGGATCAAGAATATATATACTTTATAGGGTCGGAAAATTATATTATAGAAATTACAAACGGAATGACAAACTTATATATACCCTTCTCACGAGGGTGAAGGGTATAAAAACTGTTTTTTTCATCGAAGTTTGTAAAACCTCGATTAAATATTCATTTTTTCAATTGAATTAAAAAGCCATAAGACTAGATTGAAGGAGAATTTGTTTGGTTTTTCCTCGGGTTTTCCAACAGAATTATGAATACTTATCACGCTTAGTTGTTACCTGTAATTTAGTAGCGGGCTTCATGAAATTACATATAGGTAGATTTATGTATGTATATGACCCTATAATAAATATTCGCTTCTAAGTAGTTTAGTTTTAGTTTAAATTTTAAATAATCACACCCTATAAAATTAAATCCATTTTAAAGATAAATTTTATAGCTTAGAATTATATAAATTAAATCCTTACTAGGATTCGATTGTATCTATGAGTTTTTCACCTGGATTTTCCCAGTTGTTCAATCGCTTCGAAATGTATCCATATGATATGTAAAGCACTAGTACGACTACTTAAATTGATCGCAATTTCTTATAAAATCCTTTGATTACTTAATTCGTATGTTACGTATGTATGTAAGAGCTCTTCGCTGATGAAGCTTAATAAGAAATGTGTTAACTTAAAAAATTTCTTTTAAACGATTTGCTAATTCAGTATTTCTAGAATTGCTGATAGATCATCTTGCTTGTTCTATTTAAATTTAAAATATTTATTGTATTCGAAAAGGAGATCAATAATATTTACTGTACTTACATTACAATAGGAAGTTAATTAGAATACCTACATTATTGACCACAAAATAAAATACAATTTTTGTATAATGTTTTAACAAATAAAATACAATTTTTGTATTTTTGAAACAGTCAAAGAAGGTTAAGTTATTTTTGCATAAATAGTGCAGTAATTGTAATTGAAGCTTTACCATTTGGTTATAGGTCAATTACAAATTACTAATTATTGATTAGTAATACGATTTTTTAGTTAAAGAAAAATGAAAATGAGGGATATCGATTATAAGATATACTTGACTCAAAGTTAGAAATTTTTATCATTTTCGTAGAGGAATTCACGTCTAAGTAAAAGTTATTTATGTAGTTTTTCAGGATATTATTATTAATTATTTTAACATTTAAAATAAATCGACTAAAACGTTTGTCAAAAAGCAACACTTAATCATTATGTAAAACTGTTATACTTTGCTAAAACAGTTTTACATAACGATTATGATAAATATCGGTCATGCAGTTTTCCATACATATAGTATTGCCAGCTGCAAACTATATTGTAGGTAATAAAGTGTTTCCGTTATATTTTAAAGCAACTTATATTGATAAAACAGTTTATCATGTCTTCAAATTTGTTTACCCAAAGGATAACACTGATTTTGTTTAGTTGCTGTGAAGAGAAAATTAGCAATAACATGCAGTGTTGACAGTTAAAAATCGATCATTTAAAAATACCAGAAAAGGCTTAAAAAGGCTAGAGAACGGCTAAATTGTTATACTTTAAGTAGTTTATAATTTATTATTATTATTTATATATTTCCGTAATTACATTCAAATATGTACGTTGAATTTTATTATCGATATTATATTATTGGAATAGACCTTTAAATAAGGACTTTAACAAATTATGGACCAGAGGATTTCGAGCTCAAACAAATTTTTAAAGGCAATAATTTGTATTCAATTTTTAAAACCATATTTTAAGCGTAAAAGTAATTGGTGAATTTTAGGCAGATCTTCATACAATTTTGTACATAGATTTTGATGAAATTTATCATTATGCTCGTATTTTATGTCAGTTACTAAAGTTAAGGTGCTGAGATGATTATGCAATCATATTTTTAATCCAGAAATTAGCGTTTAAATTTTGTGCCGTAAACGATGGTAGTAGAGTCAACTATAGTCCGATAAAATTTAGTTTATGTTAACTGTTTAAAACTTTTTTTAGTCCCAAACAAACCATACCCATAAGGAATATATCGGATATTTCCAAAATCTCAGATCTATTGAATGATAGATATGATTGTAAAAATATGAAATTTTTTCTTCCCATATAAGATCCGGTCAGTATAGTATACATATTAGAGGTGTAAAAAGATTATGAATATTGCTTGGATGGGTCTAATTTTTTTTCTCGTTAGAGTCTAAAATCAGCTGGTGCACAATTTTAGCCAAGGTAAAAAATCTCATTAAATTGATGTATTACGTTAGTATGCACTTTCATTGCCACGGTAAGGAGTTCTTCGAAGTTGTATTCAAATATCTTGATAGTTATATAATTCCGTATATAACATTACTCATGAACACTAACTGGAATATTCTTATTTACGTCCAGGAAACTGATTTTTTGAACATTGAAAAATAATACATTTAAAAGAAAACTATGTGTTTTTTGTTGCGTACAACAGGCCCGATAGAGGCCTAAGTAAATTTCTTCGGATTTGATTCAGTATACATCCTCCTATCTTAATATTTCAGGCACGATGGTGTACTAGTTCACATTTCCCTCAATCAGCATCTGGTGATAATTTCTGTAAATATGTATATGCGAAACTATTAAACAATTGTTAGCGTAACCACAAATTTCCTAGTATAATGGAAACATTTGGCATATTTTTTTTTCAAATAATTTAGAATATGTTAAGATTATCTTTAATTTAATACAAAATTAAGCTTTAAATTTTTGTCTTTATTATCAACCATATGCAGTTGAGCTTACACAGATAACAAGAACATTTAGTAATCAAAGGATTTGATAAGACACTTCTGAAGAATTGAGATCTATTTCAGAAGTCGTAGTAAAGCTTTACATTTTAAATTAATGGATACACTTTTTGAACGAACAACTGGGAAAATCCAGGCGAAAACTCATAGACACAATTGTATCTAAGCATGTGAGGATTTAATTTATAGAATTCTAAAGTTTAAGTATGATATTTGAAGAAATATATTTTTATGGGGTGTGATTATTTCAAACTAAACGAACTTGTCGTAGTTCATATTGGCACAAGTATATAAATATAAAGCCAGCAACTAAATTACAGGTAGCGACTTAGCGACAAAAGTATTCATAAGTCTGCTGGAAAACCCCAGGAAAAACCAAAAAAATCTCTTTCAGCATAGTCATGCAGTAAAATAATCTAAAGAGTACATAGTAGGTATGTGTGTATTTTATATGATCACCCCATATAAAATAAATCCGCGGTGCATTTTTTGTTTTGAAGGAGTAATAAAATCAGGTATAATTATATTTAGAAACACTCTTTTTTGCGTAGAATGCTGAAAGAGGTAGATTGGTATACAAATTTTCAAAGGTAAATTATATGATTTTTTCCATCGAATTCGTTGTCGTTTAACAAGAAATGATAAGACATGTTAACGAATATTTTTTTGTAAATTTCCAATAATATTTTTTATAATAACAAAACATAAAACTTATTTTTCTATTATACTTTTAAATTTTGTATATAATTATTATTAAAAAATTAATACTTAAAAAATATTTTTTACATAATGCTCATTAGTTACAATACTATTATAATTCCAATTTCGAGAATTGTGATAAAGAAAAACACCGATATACCTAATCTTTATTTTGTGACATAGAATCGATTGGCGTACTCCGTTTTGAAAAGTTTTGTCAAAATCGGGAAATCCTGCGTTTTAAATTATAAACTGATTATAAGGCATTATTTTTAAATTGAAAAAAGTTTTCACTCATAGACATACGAACTATTAATGAAAAACTAAATATATACGCATAATAGACTCTAGTTTCATGTATTTATTGACTTTTCTATGTGTGAATGTTTTTTTAAATTTGAATAATCAAAAACCAACTTAAACTGTTAGTTTAAATTACAGTATCTCCCAGTTTTTAGCCAACTTTTTAAAACGGAGTGTGTCACTAGATTCGAAAATTAAGTTCACTTGTTTTGGCGTTTTTCAGTGTTTTTTAAAGTTGAAATTTTACTTACAGTGTAATTTTAATTTCTTCAGTAAGTGGTAAATCCTTACATGAATATTGCATTAACTTTGAGAAATGCTAATATCATTCCCAGGCGCGTATCCACGGGAGGAAAAGAGACATTACACCCTCCCCACAACCGTAAATTTTTCATACAAAATATATACATCAGGAAAAAGTAAAAAAGAAAATAAGTAAAACAAGTATAGTCGGGCATGGCCGACCCTTTACTATGAGTATATTTTTAAAAATTTTACTTTTTATAAAGAAACTTTTTGTTGAATATTACCATAATTCCAAAGTATTTAAGCAATTTGTTGATAAAAAAAACTAAAATTTTTAAATGAGGCTTTTTATAGGTCAAATATGGGCCGATCTTCGGTAAATTTGGGAAAAGGATATATTTTTAAATAACAGTTAGTTTTGTTGAGCTTCATTGCGATACCAATGGTTACAAGTCAATTTTAAATGTTTAAGACATTTTTTGAAGGGGGGTAGGGCCGATCCTTACGAAAATCTGCAGTGTCATTTTTACTTATATAAAATTTATTTGTGCCAATTTTTAGAGAGATAATAGAATATTTGACGTAATTATGCCATAAAAATCGGGAGGTACGATTGTATGGGGGCTAGGTGAAATAATAGAACGATTTCAACCATTTTCATAGGCTTCGTCCCTGTGCCAAAAAACATGTTTGGTCCAAATTTCATCAAATTATTTTGAAAATTGCGTCCTGTACCTTGCGTACAAGGTTTACATGGACAGCCAGCCATGTTATACATTAATTTTTCTAGTATCAAAACATACTTCGCCAATAATTAATGCATTATTTTATGTAATTATTAAATAACATTTTATTAATATCAACCATTGCTTTCTTTGGTAATTTCGTTCTACCGACTGGCCTCTGTCCCATCCTGTACCCTTAAATCGACGACTTCTGTAATTTGTGGTTATCTGATCTATAATGAAACAAATACCCCAAAAATACTTTATTGTGTAAAATAAGAAAATCGTATTTAATAAACAAAATATTGCAATGGATTGTCTAAGCCAAAATCAATAGGCGAACATCAGTCAGGAGTCTCATTGTGTCTTTCGACAATAACTTTACCAATGGATAGATCAGATTGACTGGTGTGTCACCAAAGTCAAATTTTCTTTTCACACTTGTATTGTTGTGCGCTCAAAATATCACATTATCCTTTTAATGTACTTTAAATATTTTCTCTGAGAATGGCCGAGGCAATTGCAGTAGAAGAAGAAAGAAAGTGTACAAGTAATTTTTAGTAAAATAAAAACGGCTCGCCATGATATCGCGACACTAATGCGTAAGTAGTTTATAGCAACAAATTGTTAATTTCCTGTACATTTGGTTACACCTTATGGAAAAATATGTATGTCCTTGTATGTACATTTTCTATTAGTAGTTTGCTGTTTGAAATTGAAATGTTTTCTTAGAGAAAATACTGCGCACGCGACGACTAGCCAAAATCATATGGACATTTATATTAGTCAATTTTCGATTTGGTATAAGTAATTGTATACGAATATCTATTTTCTGATTGTTTTGTAATTTATATTCGTAAGCTAAAACAACAATCGTGTGCAGTTCTTCCTTATTTATTTTCACTTTTGTCCCATAATTTAAGTCTCGTCGTATGGTAGACAAAGTTCAGTATAGGTATAATTATGAATGCTTTTTTTATTAAGGACTTTTTAAATAATAAAAACAAATAATAATTATAAACCATGCAATTCTGCTTTATGAAAAATATACATATTTCACTTTTGCAAGATGTGTATTAAAAATGTCAAATAAATGAATAATTAAACCAATTAATAATATAATTATCTGATATGTAAATTCTAAATTGTAACATATTTATGACTTAAAAATTTTATATGTAAGAATTAAAAATTATGTATGTAAATGGAAATGTACAAAAGTAAAATATCAGTATGATTCTAAAATTGCATATTTTATTTAAGATATATGACTAAAAACTTGTCTTTCTTTGTAAACATTAAAGAAGTTGAAAATTATTAAATATAAATGGTTCTGAAACGTAAATTAATACTTATGTATGTATAGTGCTGGAAAAATAATTACAAAGATAGGTATTACTGAAAGACTTTACCGACCATATGACGAGACTCGATTCTGTCTATAATACTAGTACGAATATAATAATTCATCAGGAAAGGCATATTCTAATATACATACATACACATATCAAATAGACAACTGACTAAATGCCCATATGATTTGGCTAGTCGTCGTGTGCGCAGACTTTTCTCTAAACGAACAAATCAATTGTTAAATTCAACTACAAGGGCACATTACTCAAAAACTAAAATAAATTCAAAGCAAACGGTCTAAGCTATACATTTACGCATTATTGTCGCGATGTCATGGCGATCCTTTTATAATATTCTGCAGAACTTGTACTTTCTCTCTGTCTGTTGTGATCACCGCAGTGATTCTCAGCGTATATATTTAAAGAACATTAAGAGGAAAATGCAATATTTTGGGCACATAACAATGCAAGTGTGAAAAGACCAATGTCTTTTCGAAAATTTGACTTTGGTGACACATCAGTCGATTTGATTGATGAAAGAGCAACAACAATTGCACTCAAAGTAAAATCGAAAGACATAACGAGATGTAAAAAATACTTATGGTCGGAATACACAATAAGACTCCTAGCTGATGTTCGTCCACTGATTTTGGCTTCGACAATGTTTTGTTTATCTAATATGATTCTGTTGTTTTACATAATGATTTTTTTTTAGTTTTTGTTGATTTTGGCATCAGATAACCACAAATTACAGAAGCCGTCTTTAGGGCCACAGCATGGTATAAGAGTCTGTCAGTTGAATCAGTTAAGACATTTATTTTTAATATTAGATATTAATATGTTATTATTTAATAATTGAATAAAATATTTGTATAAGTTATAATTGTCGGTAATAGTTATAAATTCCAGCAAAAAATTTGACTTTTCCACTCATAAATACATTATTGCCTTCTCAATGCGGTATCACAATATATAAACTACCGCAAGCTTCTTTGTAATACAGATGTAGTGGTGTACTTCCCAGCAAGAAAGGGGCTTCCTTGGCAGTGGATTTGTAAGGCATAGAGCAGTTGCTACTGCTTACACTTGTTATGAAATATGTATAGGATTCCTCGCGTTGAGGCTCTGCTTAAGGAATCTAAAATGTCCATATTTCACAATATTGAATTTGTGCTGTTTTCACTGAATTAATATTATTTTTCGATTTTAAGATGTTGGGAAGCAAATTTGTACACCACAAACAATAATTGCTGACTATAAAGCTTCCAAAATCTTTTTTGTAAGGCAATAATTTAAAATTGCAATTGTGGAAGCAGTTTGGGATGCATTAGTTATATTTATTGCTTCCAAATCAAGAATATTTTTGCTGGGTTATAATACGACCGGAAGTCCAAACATTAAAGTATGTTAAATTTTAATGAAGTAGAATAGTCGCTACAACCATATTTACTTTAGAGAACGGGTGTTTACATGTTGGTGGGTCGTTTCTCGAACTTTCGATATTGTAACCTTATTAAGGTGATGTATATAAGTAAAAAATATTGACAAAATCATATTAACTATTGATTAAATTTTAGGTAATTGTTTTTTTTTTTCTTCAAAGAAGAAATGTAACTTCATGTGATAAATTTTTGTACGAAATGTTAGAGTTTTAAAAGTATTTGTAATCTCCACTTAGTCTAAATAAAAAATATTTTGTCTACTTTCTAGTTTTAAAGTACAATTTGTACAATTTGTACAATTTTCCTAATTTAGATTTTTAAGGAAATTCCTTAATACATTTTACTTCCGTTTATTCGCTTTAATCAACTATACTTTCCTAATGACTCATCATCTAAAAATGTATTTTGTACGTAAGAGTATGTAATAAAATTGAACTCAACCATACATTTTATGTATCATTTAATTTATCAAAAACACAATCTTTTGGTGACAAATCATTTGCCCATAAACTATAATATTTAGACAAACTAACCAACCATCTAACTGAATCACTATATCTATTCATAAGTAAACATATAGACTCAGTTAGACAGCCTGTAAGCAGAGTGAACAAGACTAGTCGAAATGCTATTACGCATATTGAAACGCCGGTCTGGCTGCTTAGGCTTATTGTCACGATCCTTAAGCGAAAGACAAGCGTACAGCAGAACACAGGTAGCAGGTAAGAAAATCACAACTAATTCCGATTTGCAATAGTCCTTGGCTATAAATCCAACAAGCAAATAGCGATGTGTCCTGTATGTATACAGGTATAAAAAAATATTTCTCAAAGTTTCATATAAATACTTTGGTTAAGCAAACATTGACCACAATCATCCATAACTATTCAAGCAAGCAACACCTACATCTTTTATTGGAATTTTTAAACGTGAACAACAAAAATGGAATTCTTGAACAACATGAATTTAGAAGAATACTTGTCACAAACGTTGCAATATCAAAGTGGCCTTAATGTAAGTTTTAAAAATTGGTTTTATTAATTTAACAATTTACTAACTTTTGAATATTTTTTATTTTACAGATTATGGACACTTATCTTCATACACCAGTGGCTTCTATGTCACCTTCCCCCTCTCATAGTTACTCCGCAACAACATCGCCCGTTTCACCATCATCATCCATCGAATCAAAAGGTACTTGCAAGGCCAAACGCATACGTACAGCATTTACTAGCAAACAACTGATCGAATTGGAACGTGAATTTCACATTAATAAGTATTTATGCCGTCCTCGTCGCATTGAAATTGCCGAACGTTTAGATTTAACCGAACGTCAAGTTAAGATTTGGTTCCAAAATCGCCGCATGAAAAGCAAGAAAGATGCTTCAAAAGCACCAAAAGATTATACCAAACTGCGGGGTTGTTCATCCTCAACCCAACAAAACAATCAATGTTCAGATAATTTACCTCTATTCTTGGCGAATACTGAAATTTCAACTGTCAAGCAAGAACCTATGGAGTCATTATCCAATACGAGTTTTGACCAGCAATATAAAACATCTCCAATGACATCACCCAACAGTCTGAATGAGTCGACTTATGTGAATACAGAACCTCATTATCAATCTGCATTCAATTCGCCACCACAATCTATGGAATATTTAGGCTCTTCATCGGAATCTCTAGCTCATAATGAGTCCTTCTTCAACTCCACATCATCATTGTTCGATGATTACCAACCACTTCCTTGCTTCAATGATCAAAAAGATATTTTGGATTTCCTAATGTCGGAACATGTGCCAAATAATCAGACATCGTCGTCTTCATCCTCATTGTCAGCATCTACTTGTTTAAGTTCTTTACAATTTGACATGGATTTTGATTTTGTACAAAATCTCTTAAATATGTAACAAATTTACGGTATTTTTTAAATTATCTATTACTGTATGTATGTGTTAAAGTGTAAATATTATAGATTTAAATTATTATTTATTATATTTAATTAAAGTTAAGAAAATATTTTTTTATGCTGTAAGATGTATTCCTAATTATTGATACTATGGTTTCATTTAAAAACTTTGCAAATAAATATGTACAATTTTAATAATATTTAAATAAGTTTGTATTGTTTACTTATTTCTTATTATAGTAGTAATTTTTTAAAGAAAAAATCATAACTTTAGGGGTAAACTTCCAAAATTCTAAAAATGTTGAATATTAATTTTATAATTCCATTTGAAATTAGCTGGGAAACCAAGTTTTACAAATGGGTTAGAATTTTGGCATCGAACTGTTAGCGCATACTTTTTCATATTTTATCCATTAGATCATATTTAATGCATATTTAATTTTCTAAATTTCACAAATTTTTTTGTAAATTTCACAAATTTTATGATTCAACATTTCGTACAATGTACAAAAATTTTCGTATATATAAGGAATGGATTATTTCTCCGTCCGACAAAGAAGAGAAAAAATCGTTAGACAAGAACAGAATGATATACGCCAATAACAATATATTTTATTGAGAAAAACTTATTTTACAGTTTTTCATTTCGTGTATTTTTAAAGGACTTTAGGTAAAAAAATACACTTTCTGTGTTTTTAATGCAGATATGATTATTAAATATACGTAAAAAAAGTTTTAGTAATAAATATTTTATGTTACTTGATACAATCATAAACGTAAAAACTTTGTCAATAATGTAATTTACTGCTAATATTACAAATTATTTGTGTTCATAAATATACATACATAAATTCCAATATTATCCTTGGTCAAAATGAAATTTTGTAACATATGTTTAGTTATATACAGACAAGCAATATGTACATATGTAGATAGATACATGCTCCTACATGAGTACGAATTAAATAATATTCCAAATAATGTTCATTAATGGAAATCAATTTTATCATATTTTTGTAATATTAAAAAATCCTTAAAGTAATATTGAGAATGTTTTTAATATAAAGAAATGACATTATGACGTCGATTAATCTTTTCTTTAAATATATACATAAGTGTGTGCATTATGAGAGACATAATGTGTACATATGCATATACATACAGATACGAAGAAATATATAGCAGTATTTTCTAATATAATGCTAAATATAAATAGTGCACAACAATAATGTTTAACAATTGATATGAGAGACATAATGTGTCCATATGCATATACATACAGATACGAAGAAATATATAGCAGTATTTTCTAATATAATGCTAAATATAAATAGTGCACAACAATAATGTTTAACAATTGAAAGGCTTATTGCAGTAACTCTATAAGCCACCCACCATCACAATTCGATTTTATGTGCTTTTGAGTTGCTAGAAACCATATCTATTGTCTCTAAAAAGATTTTTAACGTGTCATGGTAAATTGGCTTCATGCCTATTTTTCTGTTTAAAATATTTGTAAGAAATTTGTCTTTTATAAACTCGACAATTTTTTTCACTTTATAAGAAAGTCTTTTATAGTGATGAAGATAAAATTGGAATTGATAATTTTTTATGTTGCAGTAATAAAACAAGATAAGACAAGTACTATGAAAAAATTATATTGGTCAAAATCTCGATATAATTATTTGAAATTAAAGTAGCTTACCATGCTACTGCACAAAAATAATTTATAATTATTTATAATTATTTTGTTTACCAAGTTCTTGCTGTTTGGAAAACGTCTGATTGCAAAACATCAATAAGTTTTGTTTATAAATAAACTTTCATGTTGCAAAAAAAATTTATATTAAGTCATATTTATCATATCAAATTACCAAATACATTGCAGCATATCCAATCGTCTTTGTAAAACCTGTCACAATCATCAGCTTATACAAAGTGCATATCGAAACCTTTTTTAAGCAATGGAATTGAAATTTCTAAAATCCAAGAAATCTGACGCAACATTGATTAAAATTAGCTCAGATGTTCCATCAAAAAGCAGGAAATCAAAAAAACAAAAAATTATCACAAATTTTAATTTTGCAATGTTTTTTGTCATTATACTTAGCCAAATTTACTAAAAATATACCAAAATATAAATTTGATTTTAAAAATAAATATACACCCCTATCACCAATAAAATTTTAATTTCTCTCGAAGGGAAAATAGCTATCGTGAACTTGTTGTGAACAATTGAAGGGCTTATTGCAGTAACTCGGTATGCCACAAAAATAAAATTTTGAGTAAATCGACATTAAAGTTTAAAAAAATTCTCAAAAAATAGGAATTTTTAAATTTGTACTTTAAACACGCTGAATAATCATATAAGGTCGATAGCTATCGGATACCAATAGATGAACATCATAAATACAGTGGAAACCACAGTTTTAGCAAAAAATTGTGGCTTATCAAGTTACTGCCTAACAATAATTGAATATATTTTATTTTCAAAAACCAAGTTCTAGTACATTTTTAAAGTGGCTTATCATGTTCTTGCTACAAAAAATATATAAATTATTCATTCACAATAGTTGATTTTGTATGGAATAGTTGTTCAATCATCATTTGAGATTTTCATTTTTTGAGATTCTTTTTAATTTAATGCAAATTATATTTTATCTGAAAAAGATAATTTTTTATTGTATTTTAGCAATAATAATGGAGAAGATTCCTTATTGAATATATAAAAATTTTGTTAAAAAATGTAAATTGAATGTAAACAAAAATTTTATTAGAGATGGTTGATATTTCTTTCTCTTTCTCCCACAAGCAAAAATAAAAAGTTTCCCAAAAAAGTTTCAAACTCAATTATTTCAATAAAGTATTTGTTAAGGTATTTTCAGACTACAGTACCGAGTATTAATACTTGTCAAATATTTGTATCATAATACAATTTTCTAGTCTAAAAATAATTTGTAATTTGATTTTCAAAAACATTTCTGATTTTTTTGGCATACGGTATTCATAAATTTTTTAAAACAATTCAAAAACTTTTTATTTTTGGTATGTATTTTATAAATACAATAAAAAACAAACAAAAAGTGTCAAATACATAAAAAATAAGAACGAAAAGTGCTTAAAATTTGATAAAAATATTTCAAATATTATAGTATAAACATAAAATGTATTTTTCGGATTGATTTTTTGAAAATCCGAATAATTTTCATAATATTTCTTAAGGTATTTTCAGACTACAATACTGAGTATTAACACACTTCAAATTAAAAATATTATGAAAATAATTCGGATTTTCAAAAAATCAATCCGAAAAATATATTTTATGTTTACACTATAATATTTGTAACATTTTTATCTAATTTTTAATGGTTTATGCACTTTTCGTTCTTATTTTTAATATATTTTACATTTTTTGTTTGTTTTTTTATTGTATTTATAAAATACATACCAAAAAATGTTTTTGAATTGTTTTAAAAAATTTATGAATACCGACCGTATGCCAAAAAATATGTAATATTTTTGAAAATCAAATTACAAATTATTTTTAGACTAGAAAATTGTATTATGATACAAACATTTTTGACAAGTATTAATACTCGGTATTGTAGTCTGAAAATACCTTTATTTGAAGTGTGTTAATACTCAGTATTATAGTCTGAAAATACCTTTAGAAAATATTTTTCTTCTGTGAGAAAATCAACATATTCGTATCAACCCTAAAAAAAGTTATAGTCGGGCGACGCCGACCATATAATACCCTACACCTCTATAATAAAGCATTTAAGTTGAATTGTACCTTGCCTCAGATATACTGAAGTCATTTATTGTTAAATAAATTTGTGGACATTTAAGTTAAATTTTGAAGGGGCTTTTTTATAAACTAGAGAAAGCTACTATTTCTATTTCAGTACTTAAGCGTAATTCTCAACCGAAAATTACAATAGATACACCACATAGGGAAAAGAATCAAAATCTGTACTGCGAACTATTTAAGATAACCATTGTGGTCTTTTTTCGACAAAAGGTGTAATATCAAACTACTGCCCGGAGTTTAGCTTCGGTATAAGTTTTGTCGTCTGTACTACGTCGACCAAGGCTCTGAAAAGGTTGATAGATATTCCAGTCATTGAATATAAGGCAGCACTTACAGCCGATCTGACCAATGGCGGTTTTAGAACAAGTAGTTAATGTATACCGAACTCAATGGAATGATATGCATAACATCGGATGTGTTCGATTGCATACCACACACAGAATATGTTGGCAACTTTGAAAAACTTAACATGGCTAAACGGAACATAAAATTCATAAAATACCCTTATGAATCCATTATATGGCGATCCTGGAATTCAAGATGTATACACTACCGTTCACCTAATCACAGCACTAGTTTCCAGCAGACCTTTGAGCATTAATATAATGAATAAATTGGATTAAAATAAATATGGCGGCCACAGGGGTTTAGAAATTTACTGACAGCTAGAAGGCAATTTGGGTAAATTACGTTTAGAAAACAGAGTTTATGAATATTAGACATAAGCGAATACATAAAGTGAATACTGTATAAGGTGAAATTTCAATCTTCACCAAAAAGGTTTTCTTTACTAATATTATGTACATTATTGTAACATACTTAAGGCTTGTAAAAATTCATGTTCGGAGTTATTGGAAGTATGACTGACTACTTTTGGTAACATTTGTTGGCAATATTTTATTCAAAAATATGTTTTTCTTTTTGTTAGTCTGTTTTTGTCAGAACTAGAAAATTTATAATATTTGTATCGACATACAAATTGAGTTTGCATGTGCACAAAAAACTTGGTATAGAATTTTTTTAAGTGTCATAGAGAAATATTAAATGACGTTGATGAATATTTTTAAATATTTTTTTCTATAAAAATACTTTTGTTATAAGAAATACTTATGTATATACAAAATAGGAATTAAAAGTGTTGGATTAATTTAAAAAGAAAATGTATTTAACCACAAGTTTAACAAGAATAGAATATAATAAAAAAACAACACTCTACTTACATTGATGTCAATGTTTAAATCATACATGGAAAATATTATTTTATATTACTTGATGATGTTATTTTGTAGTTGTTGTTAGCGGTAGTGGTGGTGGTGAAAAAAATCTATGTCATTTCTACCACGCACATGTTTAACCTTCCGCATAAATGGAACAGGAAATACTACACATACTTACAAACTACATACCCTTACACAAAGTAAAATAACGCATAGATAATCTTTATACAAACTTCTTCACATACAAACCCCAAAAGAAAAACAGAAATTCTATTACACAAACATAAATGTCAAAAGAGAAGAAGAACAACAATAACAACCAAAAAAGAGTAAAATGTGAAATGTTTGTACTCGTATGTATTTTGTTCTGAACTAATATATGTATATATGAAATGAGTGAGTATGAAAGTGCCACGGGAACACAATTCGCAATTTGACTCTACACCACTGAGCTGTCATTTTACAACAAATAGAAGAAGATTGATTACCGCCATAGAATTGTCCTTGTTATTTCAACCGTATGGATGAATGAGAATGCCAGTGTGTATGTGTTGATTTTGTTGTTGTCATTTATGTTCTGTTTTGTCTATTTTTAGGGTGGATTTTAGATTGAATTGCATTACTTTGTAGCGAAAGTGTAAAAAAAGAAAGAGTTAAAACAGTTGTTTTATTTGTTCATCAATAGTGCTGTTATCTGTAATACTTAATGCTCACATTCGTACATAATCATAGATACTTACATCAGACCCTTCACTAAAATGAGAACACTTTGTTAAATTATTTAAAGAAAATGTTTTGTTTCCTATTTTTAAAGGATTTCAGACTACACAGTCTTTAAAAGTTGTTCAAGAAATGTCTACAGTTCAGTGGCTTTCACGGATCCTTTAACAGTGTTACAGCCTATTTCAACCCAACATCTTTTTCTGAATTAAGTCCCAATTTGTCTTCCTAGCCCAACGGATGGCGCACAATGTTATATAAATAAACAAGAAAGAGTTCTTTATTCGACTGTGCTGAATCTTATATACCCTTCACCACTCAGTATAAAATACTCCTCTTTTATAGGTTAATACTTACTCTGGGACCTATTTTATAGAAAATTCAGAAAGTACTTTTTGAAAAACGAAAAGTACCAAAAAGTTCCCTTGTATGGGTTCACACATAATTCCGACTCTACTTACTTAATTTCGTATATCCAAGTTCTATATTATTGAAAATATTAAAAGTACCTTTTGATGAACCAAAAAGTTTCCAAAAGTCCCCTTAAAACTGATTTCAACAAACAAATTTCACTTACAGACAAACAGATAGACAGACAGAACGACATGGCTTAATAGACTTTGTTAACTATAAGGATCCAGAATATATATACTTTTTGGGTCGGAAATTTATATTATAGAAATTACAAACGAAATGACAAACTTATATATACCATTTTCACGAAAGTAATGGGTATAATAATAGTTCACCGTTTAACTATTAAGCAAGCTGTTTATTTGTGTTTGTTTACATATGTATGTATAGAGATTTTCACA
Source organism: Lucilia cuprina (assembly GCF_022045245.1). NCBI lineage: Eukaryota > Metazoa > Arthropoda > Insecta > Diptera > Calliphoridae > Lucilia > Lucilia cuprina. The sequence goes on along the minus strand of NC_060952.1, from coordinate 44,709,466 downwards.
AAAACATTCATAAACTTTTAGAGAGTTGAAATTTTACATAAATATTCCCTTTAGGTAAGATTTGTTTGGTACTAAAAATCGGCATTATCGGTCCACGTTTTACTATAGCTCCTATACAAGTGGCCCTCCGAAAAAAGTTTGTGCAGTTATAACTCTTTTAGAAATTCATGTATAGCGATCAAATTCGGTATATACAAGTTTTATACGAACCACAATCTGTTTAAAAAATGTTATGATGATAAGGGTTTTAATAGCAACAACAACCCCTTCAGAAAATTTATCCTTTTTGCAATAAAGAATTTTTTTCAAGTCGATTTCGAATGAAATGATTTCTTCTACATATAGTACACTGCAAATAATCCCTGCTAAACTTTACGAAAAAAAATTTCGTAATATATACGAAAATTTCGTATATGTTACGAAATATTATTTAATCAACCCATTTTCTAATTTTTCGAAAGTACAAAAAAAAACTTAAGAAACTTTTTTTGATTTAAAAAAAATTTACGTTTTTCGTAACAATATTATTTATTATATACAAGAATTGTTTTTGATTTTACAAAATAAAATTATTTTGTTACGATTTTTTGTTATTTAAACGGGTTAAACTAAACTTAATTTTAAATTGACAAAGGAAATAAGCTGCCTTATGACTATATAATCGACATAAACTTGATGAAAATGGTTAGGTTAGGCTGATAGTAGGATGTTTACTACATCAAATCCGAAGAAATACACTTAGGCCACAATCGGGCCCGTTGTGCGCTCCTTATCATTAAAAAAGGAACTGAATGAATTATTTTTCAGGGTTCAGAAGCTTAGTTTCCTGAACGTAATTCATAAGAATCTTCCAATCAGTGTTGGTCAGGAATGTTATTTGCGGAATAACATCACTTCCAAGGTACTTAGAATGCCTGACAGTGGCAAAGAAAGTGCTCCAGATTTTCACTGTCCTCTCCGCATGCTCTACATACGTCTGAATCCTCACGTACAATTCTGCATAAATGTGCTCGTAATCCTGTGTGTCCACTCAAAATACGTACTATCATACTAACATCAGACTTCCTCATTTTGATGAGAAATTTCTTCTTGCACTCATCAGGGTCACCTCATAGGATTTTCGTGGTTCTACATACTGTTTCATTATTCCAAGAAGTCTTATGGGATTCTCTCATCCATATTTTAAGTTCAGCCAAAGCTAATACATTCGCTCTTTCGTTACTACTCCCTAGTGGGCTGGTACCCATATGATGTGAACCTTACCCCTTGGAGAGTATTTAGTTAAAGCTTTCTTACAATCCAATACGGTCTTAGATTTAGTTCTATCTCCTGATATAGCCCTAATTGACTTTTGGATGTCGGTAAATATATTAAGCGCTGTGGTCGCCATATTTATTCTAATCCAATTTACTCATTCCGTTATTGCTCGTACTTCTGCTTGGAAGCTTGTATTATGATTTGATAAACGGTGATATATTTCTGCTTCTGGGTCTTCAATATAGAACCTCTTTATCCCCCAATTTAGAGCCATCCGTGTAAGAATGGATTCCTACTTGTATTGTCTTTAATGTTCCGCTTGACCAAGACATTCTATCTGGAATCGGCGTTTCATAGTTTCCGACATATTCTGTGTCTTGTATTCGATCAAGCACATCCGATGATTGTGTATAACCTTTTAATGTGTCAAGTATACATTAATGACGTGTCCTATAACCGCTTTTGGCCAGTTAACCTAAAGTAAAGAGCCCATTTCATGCCTACCGATGTGCTTTGTTGATCCTATCCTCTATGTGGTGTCTCCAATTTAATTTTCGGTCGTGGATTACACCTAAGTACTTAACTTCGTCTGTTACTGGTATCTTCTTACCCAGGAAGCAAGGTTCGGTATACGTAGAAATTTTTGTCTTTCTTGTGAAAAGACAAATTTCCGTTTTTGCCAGGTTAACATTGAGGCCTCTCGGTTGAGCCCACAGGCCTTAAGTATTCAGCGCCTTATCAGCTCTTCTACACAAGTAATTTGGGTCCATTCCCTTTAAAAGTATTATGACATCGTCTGCATAGCAGACAGATCGAAGTCGTTTCTCGGTTAGGGTCCTTACCTTGGTTTTATATAAAAGGTAATTAAATAAAGTGAGATTCATCATTATATTTAAGAAAGTCAAACAGTTTTTATACAGTACCTTTTTGACATTTGATGATCAGTACCTTTTTATCAAGGCTGTGTTTGTTTATTTGGACAGACAGCCATTATTAAAGATAAAATGAAATTAAATTGTTTAAATAGATTGTTATAATAAAGAATTAATTAAATAAATAAAATAAAAAAACAGAGGAAATAAATTTGTGAATTGCTAATAAAAAATAAAGTGGTCAATAAAATAGTGCGAACTAGTTTGGTATAAATAAAAATAGAAAAACTGTCTTCGGATTCGGTTATAAAATTTGAGGCTAATTTTCATACCATACGCGATGAGGAGCATCATGTTTATTATTTTGAAGTTTTGAACAGCGAACTGAAGATGTTATGGGAGAAAATGAAAATTGCTTTTAATAAGTGTATTGATGATCTCGAATCATCAGAAGACGCGAAACCAGAGCAAATTTAATAGCAATATGGACATATATGCGCGTTGTTTAAAGCTTATAACACTAAAAATTTATGAATTTGAGGCCAGATCAAAACCTAAAGAGTTTCCTACTAATGATACCTCTACCTCCCTGTGACGCTGACATTTTCAGTGGAGATTACTTATCTTGGCCCACATTTAGGGATCTTTTTACCGCATAACAGTCGCCTTAGTAATATAGGTTATGTTATTTGGTAAAAAAGAAGAATAAGGAGGCTAGAGAGATTGTATCTAAATATCATTGACTAACCTAGGTTTTGATATCGCTCGGAAAAGCTTGAAAGATACGTATGAAAATTCTCGAATATTAGTAAATAATCACTTGAAAGGTTTGGTTGGGTTAGAGACAATTAAGAAAGAAACTAGCTCGTCTTTAAAAACGTTGCAACGCAGAATTAATTCTTTTATTACTGCCATGGCAATTTATGAAATTTTTACTCATAATTGGGACCCTATTCTCTTCTCAGACCGGGACATTATGGGAACAAAGTATCAAGAACAAAGCTGTCTTATCCTTATGGAAGGATTTGAATATGTTTTTGTCGAAAGAATGTATACTTTGGATTGCATCCGCGATCTAACGAGTTCCAATGTTCACAGAAAATGTTTTGAACGGAAAGTAAAGGCTCATGTTTCTAATACAGGCACTCAGAATGCGTGTGTAGTTTGTCATAGACAAGGTCATTTACGATATACCTCCGTTTCTGAGAGGTATAACGTAGTAAAGAAACATCATTGTTGAGTGAAGTTAAGAATTGTAAGTGCGAGCATAGTTGTTCTGTTTGAAGAAAAAGACTTCACACTATTCTTCATCGTGAGAAGACTGCTGGTGATTCTGTTTTACCACCAATTGCAATAATTGGCAAAACGCTTCTACTTCTGCCGCTGTTCCAACTAATTCGAATCGCCAAGTCTTACATACTTTACAAAATTCGTTTGTTTTATTGGGAACTGCTATGGTTTCGGTTCCTCAGGAAATTAATTTAGGAATCTCGAGGAAAGAAGTGTTGAAACAGTTTACGAAAATGGAAGCTTCGCTTACACGAAAACCAGATGTGAAGAAAATGTACGATGAAGTGCTGAAGGAGTATCTGGATTTGGATTACATGAGGCCCATCTTCCAGTTTTAAAACCGGAAAGTAAAAACACAAGGCTTAGAGTGGTGTTTAACGCCTCGAATAGGACCTACAATGGTAAAAGTTTGAATGACAGTTTATTTGTAGGACCTTCTTTACAAGCAGACTTGGTTAGTTTGATTTTGAGATGGCGACTATTTAAGTTTGTATTTAACTGTGATATTTCCAAAATGTATAGACAAATTAGAGTTCATTCATCTCACACTCCATTCCAGCGAATTCTTTAAAGAAGTTCAGCTGATGAGGAGACCGTTATATTTGGTATTAATTTCGCTCCTTATTTAGCTATTAGAACTTTACTACAACTAGCAGAGGACTCTAAGCAAGCCTTCCCATTGGCTTCGAAGATTTTAAGGGAAGGAATGTACGTCGACGACGTGTTATCTGGAGCTCATGAAGTGTCTAGTGCTTTGATAGCCAGGGATCAGTTAGTTAGGGTTAGCTAAGTCCAGTTATTGTTATTGCAAAGATAATTTTGCAACGCATCTGGCTTGACAAAATTGGTCGGAACGACTCTCTTACAAACCCTACTGCAGATTTAGGTAGTAGAGGTGTAGATTCTCATACTTTATCCCGAAGTGAATTGTATCTAAATTATAAATCTAAATGGGAAACGCGAAGCCTGAACAATATAGGCACTGATTTGGAAATTCGGAAAATGAAAGCTAACGCTTCCTTCCTTACCCGTTTTGAGGATGTATTGGAAAGATTTCCTTCGCTTCCGAGAGCTTTACGCGTTATTGCATACATATTTAGATTTTTTAATGCTACTCACCCTGTCAAGAAGTTAGAATGGTAAAAGTTCAGTTAGTTATTGTAGCTCAAAAAGCCTTTTATGCCAATGAATATAGATGTCTTGTAGATAAGGAATTTTTACCGACAAAGAGCTCTTTAATTCCATTAAATCCACTCCTCGATGAACGAAATGTAATGAGATTTAATGGTAGATTAGTTAAGTCACCTTCGTTGTCATATTAAACTTATGGCAGATTTTGTTTACAAGTTGACGATTCATGGTGGGAATCGATTTATGTTGAGAGTTTACCGAACAGAATATTGGGTTCCTCGATTGCGAACTCTGATTCGAACAGTAGTTCATCATTGCAAACGTTGAATTATAGATCGAAAACTTTCATGCAGTCAAACAATGGATGCGCTCCCTCCGGAGCGTATCACGATTCGCCATATTGCAGATATTTAGTGTACTTGTGCATCGTATACGTACCTTGGTTTTATACAAAAGGTAATTAAATAAAGTGAGATGCATTCTCAAATATTTTTGGAAACATAATATAAATTTTTGTTCTTTTTATTTATTTATTTATTTATTTATTTATTTATTTATTTATTTATTTATTTATTTATTTATTTATTTATTTATTTATATGGTTTGGGCCTGATCGGATTAACGCCGAAACATCCATCTATTCCTTAGCATGTGGATGATTCAGTTACCCAGTCAATATAAACTGGTCAGTGTGCACGTTATTAAAAGCGCCTTCGATGTCAATACATACCGCCTGTGTATATAGTTTGCAATCAAAGGATCCACCTATGTAGTGGACAACTTCGCTTAAGGCGGTTTCCACCGATCTTCCCTTTACATCTTCCAGGCGTCTCGTTTGGCTTTACGGATAACATTTTTGTAATCACCATGATTACTACGATACTCATCCCAGTATACTGCGGTCTTTTTACGCCGTGCCCAGTTAAATAGTTTGCGAAAAGTCTTACCAAGGTTTCGATCTCCTCGGTTACCAAAGGTTTCTCCTGTGCATATCTCCGCTCTCGCAGAGGGCAGCTGACCTTGAACGATTCAATCAAGGTTCTTGTAAGTATTTCTACTTTGGCGTCTGTGTCCTCTTTATTTCGACATTAAAAAGTTTCCTGACTTAAAGGGTTTTTTAGTAAAGAATCAAACATTATCAAATTAGTTTTAGAATTATTCCGAAACTTTATCGGCCTTGGTGGCTGCCGTAGTATTTTGAATCTTGTGTACCGATGGTCAGAAAAGGAGTGCTCATCCGAAACTCTCCAATCCTGAATTTCGTTTATAAGCTCTTCTGAACATATAGTTATATTTAATACTTCTTCTCGGATTCTATTGACGAAGGTAACTTTATTACCTAAGTTCGATGTGATCAAGTCTTTAGTATTAAGGAAATCCATAAGGGCTTGATTGGTGTTTGTACTACCCAGAGCTATATAGTGGGAGTTGGCATTACAACCTATTACAATTTTCTTATTTTCCCTTTGTGCCTCTTCGACCACTTTCATCAGATCCGACGTTGGTGGTAGTGTCGGAGAGTCGAAAGGCAGGTAAACAAATGCAAAGTATATGTTGCCACGACCTTGCTTCAGCACCGTTGCATCCGATATGAATAATCCTGTTAAGAGGAGAAAACATAAGTTCTTGTGACATAAGATACATGTTCTCGGTCGAGACCCTATATCAGCATAGAAAAGTTGGAATTTTACGTGATTTAATCCAGAAACCTTTTTGCGAATCGTAGAAGGTTCCTGGATTAAAGCTATATGTTTCTTGCCTGTGTTAATTTTATCAATCAGAGCGTTGGTAGCCGTCACTCCGATGGAGGTTTATTTGGATAACCTCTGTCATTGTCATCCATTAAAATTTTTTCTAGCGATTTAGTGATCACCTCCCCGCTCATTGGATTTGACTCCTCCGTGTAACCAGAAGTGGCTATTCATGCAGTGGGTACCATTGATGGCACTGCGGGGTCCTTATCAGTCATATGAAGAGTAGTCGTTTTAATCGACACTGTCCTTATTTTGGAAAGCGGTGATGTTCTGTCTTTTGGCGAGTGAGTGATTTCCTTCTCACGTTTAGTATTTGACTTCTCAAAATTAACAGTTTCCAATCGGCACCTCGCCAATTTTGGAAAGGGCAGCAGCACCTTTTTTTGTCGAGTCAGTGTTACCTTCCTCGCTTTTAGAATTTGATTCCTTAACGTTATCAGTAGTAGCTACTGAAGATGTGTTCCTTGGTATTTTATTGCCCTTTTCGAGGCTTTTTGTAGCAGCCCTTCCAATCGGCACCTTCCCAATTTTGAATATGACAGTTTTAGAGGCGAAGTAAGCCCTACCTTTAAAAAATTTCGCATTGCGAAGCATTTCGTGGTACTCTCTTGTATATTTTTGTTATTTATTTAAGAACTATCTCTACTTGACAACGGATGTTATTGGCAAACTATAAACACTTTGATTTCAATTTGGTACCAGGCGCAAACGTATTTTTCCATCGGTATATGTACCATAATTAAGTTTTCAGTTAAATAAAAATTCTTAAGAAATAATTTATAAAGAATTCTTATTTATTTGTAATTTTTATACAATAAAAACGCTATCTGTCTCAGCATGGTCCCTTAACATTACATTAAATCCTGGTAATCCTTTATCCTAAGCAAACAAACTAAAAAAGCTCCATTAAAAATTCAATTTATAAACACTTTTATTAACCACACGAATCTAATCAACCTTCTGTAAAACTCAAAATACCATTTTCTTCCTCAGTGTTTGTTTGCTCTCTTTTGGAAAACTAATTTTCCAAGCAAGTATACAAGGAACAGTGAAAAATAATTGAAATAAATGTAGAAGTAGAAGAAAAGAATAACAACAAAAGTATCATTTAAATTGGTCTCATTGTCGATGTTCTAGTTGGAAAACACTAACGGAGATTAGCAAGTGCCATAAAAATTATAGATTCTATCTAATTAGAAACTGTGTGAAAGAATGTATTCAGAGTTTTAAACGAATGAAATCATTAATGTAATTTCCCTTTTTTATTTGGTATAAAATACTATATTCTAAAGCTCTTTAGTAATTTTATAGGCATTTTTCTATACGATATATATTAGAGTGCGTATTAATAATACGTATTATATTAATTCTTTACTGTTGTACATTTTAAATAAAGTATATTAAGTATATAAATGAAAACTTTTTGATCATATAAAGCTTGTATTTTTAGACATATTGGATTGAAAATGGACCGTAAAAAATACATGAATTATCACTTTTAAAAACAAAATTTCTCTTCTAAAAGAGTTTACATCAATTAATTCTTTATACTTAATATATAATTTTTTGTTTTATTTTTGTTATTCCCCTAATTATTATTATCTAAGCATTATTCAAATACAGACTGTTTTTTTCGAATTTTTGAACTTTGGTTTAATAATGTTCCCAAGTGCTACAAAATTTTGATTTAGCTTTTTTTAGCTCTATTTTTAATATAGGGCTATATTCGATAAATTCCACATTTGGCTACATTTTATGGGTTTTTCCGATTTTAATAAAACTTCTTGTATTATCTGGCCTAAAATATTCGGAAAATACTTTATATAAAATGTACAGCAGTAAAGAATTAATACGTACATATTCTCAAAATATTACAAAACAATTATGAATGTATAGATGGACATGGCCGATACCCTACACCAGTCAGTATGTTAAAAATGTGGATTAATTAATGAGTCTCGATCATTACAAAAGTCAGTATTGTCATTTAAGGTTCTATAAAACTATGCTTTGCTGAACATTTAATGTAATTATAAGCCCAGAGACCCTATTCAGGGGATACGGTTGTATGAGGTCTAGGCGAAATGAACCGATTTCAACCATTTTAAATAGCGTTCGACCTTGGGTCGAATCTCTTTTTTGTTATATTTTTGTAATATGGTCGGGCATGTCCGACTATACTTTCCTCCTTTTTTTTCAATATTTATGTTTTTTTATACCCTTCACCACAATAGTGGGAGGGTATTACGCATTTATGCTAATACTTATAATGTTGTAAAAATATTAGCCTACACCTACCTTAAAGTATACCTATCGGCTCAGAATAACTTTCTGAGTTTATTAAGCTATGTACGTCTGTTCAACCGTCCGCCCGTGTGTCCCCGCTACAGGTCGCAATTTTCAATAAAATTTAGTTAAAAATGGTTCAAATCGGGCTTCGTTTGACCCTAGCCCCCATACAAACTTCCCCTCCGAAAATTACTTGAAGGTCAAAATTAATTTATAAACGCTAATAACACGATTAAATTCTAAATAAATTATCTCCATATGAGTCCTTTTGTGGAATTTTTTTTGTGAAAAATATTTGAAGTATTGCAGAATTAAGGTAAAAAACGAAATATAATCCAGAATAATCTAAAGCTACTCCCTTGCTTAAACTATGAGACTATATAATTAGCTCCATGGCTCTATCATGTTGTCCAATAATGTTTACAGGAAAGTAGTTTTTAAATTACTTAAATCGATCAATATGTAGACCCACGATAGTATAAAACATATTCTGTGTCTGTTTTAAGATGATCTGTAAAAGGTCAAAATTGAGAAATTATAATAGTTTTCTCTTTGCCAGAACTTCTCGGTTTTAGTAAATAGGAAAAAAATATTCAAATTTGTTTAAAAAGTACATTGAAAACAATAAATTTTTGAATTTTTTTATTCATTGAAATAGAAATTTACTTTTTTCTGTTCCCGTACTTTTTCTCCTTGTACTTGACAAGGAGAAAATTCATTATTTCTCTTTAGCCAGAAAAGTTCTGGAACAAAGGTTTTATTTACACCAAAAAAAAAAAATTGGAGTCATTAAAAAATATTCCCTTTATGGAAAATTTAATAAATAAAGATTTTATTCCTTTGATTATTTGCGGTCTGTACTCAAGGTTTGTTACACTTTTAAATTATTTCGCAGCATAAATGAAAATCCAACAGAAGATACATTTACAATTAACAGCAAAAGTTTTCGAAGATGCGACGAAAGACAATTGTTGTTGCAATCTAGTCAACATTTACGAATTGATTCCATGCAAAAGTACCGTGAATATTTAATTTAATTAACAAGAAACCATTTAAATTGTCTTAAGGAAACCAAAAACAAACTGAAATAAACAAATCTGTGTTTTATTTATTTCTCTTGAAGTTATACTAGTGGTGGTTGCTACAGACCATGTTTGCTACTAGGTATTTCTGAAAAATGGAAAGAAAGATTTAAATCAACCACAGTTGGAATTTATAGTACATAATTGCTAAAATTATTAAAAATTTAGTTTGTCAATTAAAAAAGAAAATTTTCATTCTAATTGTCCTTGAATTACATTTAAATGATGTCGTTGGGTTTTCTCTCGAAAACTAAACTAAGATAATTTAACTTGGTGATTGTTAAATAAACATGTTGCATGACCAAAGGACTTGAAACTTAAAAATTAAATAAATCCATTTTTTGATAAAGTTGTTTTTTATTTATTTTTTTGTTTTTATTTGATTAGCTGCGCTGATTGCCAAACGATTATCCACACCCTTCAAACAAAAATCACATCTATATTCATTATTATGTACAAATGTATATTTGTTAAATTTATCCATATGTGTGGATGGATATTATAATGTGTGTAATTTCAGTGGTGTGGATTGTGGAATATTTGGTAGGAAAATAAGAGTTGTTAACTACTCTTTTTCAACTTTGGTTTAATTTTTATACTCTACAACACTATAGTGGAGGGTATTGTACATTGCTGGCTGTCCATGTAAATATTGTGAGCAAGGTACAGGCCTTAATTTTCAAGATATTTTGATAAAATTTGAATCAAACCTATTTTTTGGGACGAAGACTTTTGAAAATGGCTGGCACCTCCCAATTTATACTATTTATACTATATTTACGTTAAATGTGGCATGTCCAAAATTTACTTATAACCATAAGTATGAAATTCTACTTAACAAACACTTATATAAAAAATATCCTTTTCCCAAATGTTTGACTATAACTCCCATATAAAGCTGTTTTTACAAAATTCGTTTTTCACCAACAAATTGCTTTGCTTTGGAATTAACGTAAAATTCAACATAAAAGTTTCTTTATGAAAAATAAATAATTTTTAAAATATAATCATGGTGTAGGGCAGGCTTCGGCAAACTTTTGAGTTGGAAGAGCCAAAATTTACAGTTTACAAAGCATGGGTTTGTAAACTGTATGTTTATTGATCATAACAAGTTCCAAAAAAGGACTGTAAATTTTCATTTGTTAATTAGCTTTTTACCTAACTCTTCCAACTTGCTTTTAAATTTTAACAATTTTCCATAATACAAAGTTCTACTTTTTAAATTTATGAACTGAATTTCTAGAGATCCAATTCCAAATGGTTCAATAAGGATTTATTCTCAAATGAAATGTACGATTGTAAGGGTAAAAGAGTCACAGTGTCACATCCAAAGGGGCACGTTTGGATCGCGAGCCATAGTCTGCCGACCCCTGGTGTAGGGTATCATATGGTCTGTCATGCTAGAATATATTTTCGTAATTGTAATTGTTTTGTAAATAAATCTGGTATTGCTAAACGGCTATAAAATTAGTTTTTTAATTTTGAAAATGTAGCCTATAAATGTTCCAGAGGTAGCGCTACAGAAAATGATCTAGTGTTAGGATTCCGAGGATATCTGGGGAGAAGATATCCTCGGAATCCTTTGAATCTTTGTAGAAATTTAAGCTTGCGTAAAACTGAGTTATATATGAGTAATACATATTCAAAAGCAGTAAACTCCTCTTTTTGCAGACCGGGTTGTATAAGGATTAAATCGATAAGGAAAATTATCATGTTTAATTGCATTTTAAATAACTTTCCCCCTTTTTGTGCGCTTCTGTATTTAATGGTAAAGTGTATAGAGTATATGTTGTATTTATTTATCCTAAGCACACATAAGTGGGTGTAAAGATTCTTGCTAGGATTTTCACATATATGCACACAAAAGAACACATGTTTTTGAAATGTCAATTCTAAACATATGAATTCCACAGAGTCTAAACCCCATCATACGATACACACAACATCACACACCCATTTAAAAGCAACCCCTTCATCATATAAGAGTATTTAAGGATAAATATATCCTCTTTTTTCAGATATTCTAAACATTATTTAGTTAAAACAAATTCACTACTGCTTCCTTCCTCTTACTTGGCTGAGTCTATACATTATTTCCTTCAATCTTAAAGTATACAAAGCATTGACATACTTATAGTTGTTGTATCTACCAGTAGCTGTATGCGAATGAATGTATTGTTGGTTACCCAGGGGACAACAATTTGCCACAAGGGGTTGGCCACATTCCGTTTCTTGTTGTTGCTAAGAGAAAGTATTTTCACGCTTCTTTTTCTTTTTTTCTTTGATATGTTTATGTCAACCTAAATAGAGTCAAAGTAAGTGTATGAGATGAAATTTTAAGAATGGCAATAATAAAAGTACTAAATACACAACAAAACAACGATACTCAGCAACAACATTTAAAAGTCGGTTGGTCATCGTTATGTGCGGTTAAAGATCCATAAATCAAATTCAAAACTTCTTCATGTGTTTTTTCATTTAGTTAACAAATTCTTATTTCCGTTTACTCTCCATTCACACATTGTTGAAATTTTTAAGATGTCCTGCATTCAATTTGGAACATTTTAGGTTGACCATTTAGAAGTTGTTGTCGTTTGCTTATTCACATTCCTAATTGTATGCATCCTTTATAGTGTGGTTGACAGTTTATATTGTTTTTGTTGCTGTTTTTAGTTTTCCTTAAATCTACTTATTTAAAAAGTATTAAGCAAATCTTGGGTGTATTTGCATCTACTCACTTGTTAAGGTTTTATAATTTCTCCAGTTGACCTCATCGACCACAAATGGACATTAACAAGTAACCAGTATTTTATGTAAATGTTGCAAGCACTAACCAAAGAAATAAATTATATTTAATAAGGGTCACATTCATAAAATATTACCAAGAAATTAATCGAAAATTGTTTGTTGTAGTGAAAAGGGTTAAATATGTAAAATGTTTGTTATTCTGTATTGCATGGAGGTATAAAAATTAATATTTTACTAAAATCTATATCCACTATTCCAGAGTGTTACAATGCTCTTGCTAATAATGTCTCATCTATTGCTGATTATCAATTTAATTTTATGTTCGATATACCGTTAAAGAGTAATGGAGTTACGACACATCATTTATGGACTCAGTAATTGAAAGAAGTAAGAGTGCTATATTCGATAACACGATAACTTTATAATTCAATGAATTATGAGCATTTAAGTGATTTAATGAAGTGAACCTTATATGGGAGCTATTATCAATTGTGGACCGATACAGATCTACGTTGGTAGTATGATTTCTATTCATATTATATTTACATGTACAAAATTTTTTGTTGATACCGAATTTATTGAAGGATTTTTTAATGTAAACTAATTTCCGGGAAAATATACCTTTGCTATAGGAATGTGTGGACCAATTGTTATGATTTTCAACACATTTAATCTCTGGCAGAAAAAATTCGAGGAAGTCGGATACTTGGCTCATAACTTTTTACGTCTTGAAACGATTGCTGTGTTTTAACGCGGGGGTGCTTTACACAGACGGACTGACAGACGAACATAGCTAAATCTAAATCAGAATCTCGTAAGAACCTAGAATATATATACTTTGTTGGGCCTGAGATAAATATTTCTGGATGTTACACACAGAGTTACAAACTAAGGGGTGTGGCAATCCCTAACAAGTTCATATGAGCAATTTCATATCAAGTGACCCAACTCAAAAAATTTTCAACTTTATCGGTCAAGTTCAGATGCTATTTCTCATTGTTTTCAAAACAAGCTAGGTACAAATTTAATCCAAATCATAAGATATCGATTTTAAAAATTGATTTTATTTGTTAAAAAAAGTTTCATTATATTAAAATAATTTGATTCATATGTATCTTATCGTTATTATTTTCTGAATTATCGGGCTAAAAATAATCTGCGTGTGCTAAGGAGTAGACTGGTACTCAATTTATCATAAACTCATATTTGTACCGGATTTTCAATAAAATTTTTTAATAAATTTGCAACTTTGATAATCCTGTAGAATACCACATATAGATATGAGAGGAAGCTTTTAAGACATACTGTATATTCAAGAGATATATATGATATTTAAGCATCTCAACGAGACTTAAATATCTGGGCGTGCAGAAAATAACGAAAATTATATTTTTTTAATAAATTTACAACTGGGATAAATCCTGTCTCTAGTATTTTCTGTTCCGCTTAATGTTCATTATTCTAGTTGACGTAGTTTTGATGTATTACCAGCAAACAGATCTTTTAAGGCTATTTTGTTTCTTCATATATGACACAATTGAAAGTCTTTAGATCCGTCCGTCCGACTATCGACTTATTTAGATTCAAGTATTAACCCCGAAAAATTAACATGGTAGAAGAAACTACTAAAGACAGTATTGTTTCTTATTTGTATTATGTTGAAGGAGGGTCTGGCGATACAATCTAATCCGTGAGGTTTTTAGAACAATTCTATTAGTTCTATCATTTGAAATTAATTTTTATACCCAGCATCAAATACATCGGGGTATATTATTTTGGTCATTCCGTTTGTAACACATTGAAATATTCATCTAAGACCCAAGACAATATACGATAGAGTCCAAATGGAAGCAAATTTTGCACAAATACTTTTAGTTGATGCAGTTTGTTATTGAAAATGTACAATATCGGTTCACGATTTCGCCTGTTTGTAACAAATTGAAATATTCATCTAAGACCCAAGACAATATACGAAGAGTCAAATGGAAGCAAATTTTGCACAAATATTTTTAGTTGATGCAGTTTGTTTGTTATTGTGTTAGTGAAAAAGTACCTAACTCTAAATATGTGTTAGTAACAAAAATGTATATGTATTGGTGTATTCTAAACATACAGAGCACAGTGGGGCAGAATGGAAATTTTTTGGAAATAAATCTGGCATTTCTAAACGGCTAATCCGATCGGGATAAAATTTAGCGTGAGCGTAGCCAAGGAGTATTCGAGTTTAAGTTTTGAAGATGAACCCCGCATCTCCGTCCCCAAGGACGGAGCTGTGGCGGCTCAAAGTAGGGTACCTACGACCTGTAAAATTTTTAAACTCTTGCCATTTTTTTGTTTTTCACCCAAATACAAAGATTTTTATATTTTCTGAAAGCGCTCGACGAGATATTGAAAAAACATGCTTGGACATACTACTTATCTCTTATAATATCCGAGTTATAGGCATTTAAAAATTTAGTGATACAAAATTTACCATACCTTGGTCCGCCTTTTTTTGAATACCGGGTGTAATTTTGGACCAAATGGACTCAAATTTTTCCTGTAATATACAAAAAATTTCAGATCAATATCATTTACAGATTCAAAAATATACGTTTTTTATTTAAAAATTCAAAAATTTTTTGATTTTTGCCGTTTTTTTGTCCAAAATGTGTCTTGACTCTTTTATTAATAAAAGAAAATTTTCTTCAAGAACATATAACAATTTTATAGTTTTCTAAAAGGTATCTTTACGCAGAACGCTTTGGCGTAAAAAACTTGTCCTATTTTTTGAAAATGTTGCCACTGCGTCCTTCCGAATATGACCTATTTTTTATCAAAACTTCAACTTTGGGCGACATGTTCTAAAATCCCAAAGCTGGGATCAGAAAACTGAAAGCAGTTTTGGAAACCTCAATATGTTTTCTATTTACTCCAAAAGTATTTTCCCAGCCCTGAAAGAAATGTGGACCTTATGGGCACAAATGTAAAAATCCCATTTTTGGGATTTTCATTCCTATTTTTGGGAATTGCGGGATGCCCTTTGACCTTTTCATTTTTTTTTTGCATTTTCTTATTTGAAATGACAAATTTAACAAGCGTTGAAGATTTCATTGAGTTTTGTTCATAAATAAAGATTTTGTCATATATTACATATTTGTTAAATTTCTAAAACTATGATTTATATCAAAATTTTAATAGGGTCGCAGATAGCTACAACAATTTAGTCCATATTTATCCCTTAATATCTTTTTTTAGTTAGATATGGAAATTCTCGACCCTTTACAAAAAAACCAATATCTCAATTACATTCAAAAATATGTTCATTTAAACCTGTGTCCTTTAATTTCATATTTTTCATATTTTAGTATTAAATATGACAGAACATGTTTAAATCTTATATTTACCTATTTTCTATTTGTTTGCTTATCCTTATAATTGAAAGGTCCTATTATGCTTAAATTTTCAGAAATTTATAACTATTTTTTACCTAAATTTTTTCGACAGATCATTTCGTTCTGTTTCGTTTATGATCATATAGGTAAAAATATACAGGTAATGATAATTTCGATTCATTCACTAATAAGAAATATCAATGACTGAATTACAGGTTATAGTAATATAGTCCTAAATGTTAATAGGTAGACAGTTCGTAATTTTTTACTTTGGAATACCTGTATCGGAAATGACAAGAATTGGTAGAATTCTCAGATTTTAAGTACCATATTTAATAAATCTACAATGAAGTTTACATTAAAGTACGAAGAGTTGTGTTCCGTTTTATGGAGTGTATCTTCAAAAGGGCCAGAAAGAATTGAAGACATTTCAAATTATATAAAAACTACATATAGTAGAAAAGTAGACAAAACAGGCATATCAAAAATTGAAAACTTTTTAAAACTTTTTGATGTAAAAAGTAAGTCTGTGGATGGAAATCAAAAGAAATTTCGATTAAAATTTTGTAGTTGGATGGAAACTACTACGGAAATCTCAACTTACAACACATCAGCAAGAGCGCCTTGCAAGTCATACGAAGACTTATGTTCACCAAAACGACTTAAGCGAATTGTGGAAAGTATACCAACTCCAACATCACAATCAAATTTTACTGAAGAGGAAGCAATAGCGCTTATGTTGGAACTGGGTCTCAGTCGAAATAAGTACCAAATATTAAGGAAAGCTCTGCATGAAAAAGGACACAATATATTACCATCATACAAGGCGATCCAGGAAAAAAACAAACTATCCTACCATCACCTATTGCTGTTAATGATGTGGAAGCTTGTATTGATATATCATCTTTGCTCGAAAACACAGCATCAAGAATTGTGTCAGACTTTTCAGAAGACCAACTAAGGAAAATTCATAACTGTGATGTTGTCTTAATGTGTAAGTGGGGATGTGACGGTTTATCAGCACTTCAGAATACAAACAAGTTGGACATTAGCAGACTACAAAAGTGTATTTATGTCATCATTAGTGCCATTACGAATTCGTTCATATTCCCTTAATCCATCATCGTCAAGCATCGGAAATTCATTTGAAGATATATGGATCAATACAACTCCGGGTTCAAAAAATTTTTGTAGACCCATTGGATTTGAATATATAAAGGAGTCAAAGAAAACAACAAAAGATTTAGTGGAATATTTAAAAGATGAAATAAATGCACTGGAGCCCATTTGCATAAAAATAAAGGAATTCTCTATTAACGTATCATATCAGCTAAGCTTAACAATGATTGATGGAAAGGTCAGCAATGCCATAACAGAAACTTCTTCCTTCTGGAGATGCTCAATATGTAATGAGAAAAAGTCGCAATTCTCAAATATAAACAAAAGCAGAAGTATTAATGAAGAAGTCCTGTCTTTCGGAATTTCACTTCATGCCAGAATACGATTTTTGGATTACTTTTTACACATAGCATACGACCTCAAATATAGAAGTGTGCCAGAGAATCTTACTAAATCAACAAAAAATAATGAAGAATTGAAAGAACTGAGAGCTGCGGAAAAAAGCAGAATCCAAGAAGAATTTAAAGTTCAGATGGGATTAAACATCGACAAACCACTTCCAAGTTGCGGTAGTACAAATGACGGTAATACGGCGAGAAGGTTTTTTCGTGATTTTGAAATTACTTCAAAAATAACTGGAATCGACAAGGAGTTGCTTCGAAGAGTTAACACTATTTTAATGGCACTGAATAGTAAACATAAAATTAATGGAAATCGATTTGGGGAATATACATCTGAAATTTCTAAATTACTTGTATCTCTGTATCCATGGAGGGAACTAACACCAACAGTACACAAAGTATTGTGTCATGGTCAAATAATAATTGAATCGAATATTCTTCCACTTGGAGAGTTAACAGAAGAAGCCCAGGAAGCGAGGAATCGAGATTTTAAGCATGTTCAACTTTTCAGCTCAAGAAAATGCTCCAGGCAATCACAGAATGAAGATATTTTTAATAGTTTACTTCTATCTTCTGATCCTGTTCTTTCAACTATGCGAAAAAGATGGATTTGTTATGAAACTCTATCATCTCAAAACGAGGAAGATTTAAAGGACTTATATTACCTTCTGGATATGTATACCGATATGACAGATTATTTTATAGAAAATAAGTAGTGTTAGGAATTAACTATATAAGTAGGTTGTAAGAATTAATTGTATTATGTTTAAGATAAACAGTTCAAATAAAAAAAGCTATTATACTAACTGATGATATTGTATTAAATTGTGTTTTATATTTCGGTGGGCGGGAAAGGTGGTTTGTGTGGGGTGATTTAGGTGTTGTTGTGCGTGGCTCATAATAAAATTATATTTTTTATTGTATATACAATGTTATAGTCTTTAATAAAATAATTAACTAAATAATTTTTAAAATTTGTCCAAATATTTTATTCAACACCAAATGTATGTTCTGTCATACTTAATACTAAAATATGAAAAAGATGAAATTAAAGGACACAGGTTTAAATGAACATATTTTTGAATGTAATTGAGATATTGGCTTGAAATTTTTTGTAAAGGGTCGAGAATTTCCATATCTAACAAAAAAGATATTAAGGGATAAATATGGACTAAATTGTTGTAGCTATCTGCGACCCTATTAAAATTTTGATATAAATCATAGTTTTAGATATTTAACAAATATGTAATATATGACAAAATCTTTATTTATGAACAAAACTCAATGAAATCTTCAACGCTTGTTAAATTTGTCATTTCAAATAAGAAAATTCAAAAAAAATTTATTGGGATTTTAGAACATGTCGCCCAAAGTTGAAGTTTTGATAAAAAATAGGTCATATTCGGAAGGACGCAGTGGCAACATTTTCAAAAAATAGGACAATTTCTTTACGCCAAAGCGTTCTGCGTAAAGATACCTTTTAGAAAACTATAAAATTGTTATATGTTCTTAAAGAAAATTTTATTTTATTAATAAAAGAGTTAAGACACATTTTGGGCAAAAAAAAACGGCAAAAATCTAAAATTTTTTGAATTTTTAAATTAACAAACGTATATTTTTAGATCTGTAAATGACATTGATCTGAAATTTTCTGTATATTATTGGAAATTTTGTTGTCTAACTAACAGGAAAAATTTGAGTCCATTTGGTCCAAAATTACGCCCGGTATTCAAAAAAAGGCGGACCAAGGTATGGTAAATTTTGTATCACTAAATTTTTAAATGCCTATAACTCGGATATTATAAGAGATAAGTAGAATGTCCAAGCATGTTTTTTCAATATCTCGTCTAGCGCTTTCAGAAAATACAAATCTTTGTATTTGGGTGAAAAACAAAAAAATGGCACGAGTTTAAAAATTTTACAGGTCGTAGGTACTCTACTTTGAGCCGCCACAGCTCCGTCCCTGGGGCATCTGCGGGGTTCATCTTCAAAACTTAAATTCGAATACTCCTTGGCTACGCTCACGCCAAATTTTATCCCGATCGGATCAGCCGTTTAGAAATGCCAGATTTATTTCCAAAAAATTTCCATTCTGCCCCACTGTGCAGAGTTTTATAAAAAAGTTACAATTTTAAATTTGTTCGAATTTTCAATACCAAAAATTTAAACTTTGTTTGTAAAATAAAATTCAACAACAATAAAAATGAAATGTCAATAAATTAACAAAAAAATTTTTTCCAGTTCATGAAAATTAAACAAATTTTTAATTTAAAAGTGCTTTAAAACTATTTTAAAAAATTGTAGTTTTTTGTGAATAACTGCAATTTCGCGTACGATTCTTTAAGTGGCTAAAAAAGTAAGTTAAACATTTGAGTGTTTTGAAAAGTTTTAATTTCTCACAAGAGAGTCGAATTCACACAGCACTCGTAGATGTGAGAGAGTAATTTCCTATATGGACTATCTGACTACTTGTTATACTTTGCTTTTACCCATATTTTATTATAATATTAAACAAAGAATTACAATAATTTTTGTAAACTGTTCTATGGATTTTTTTAAATTCTTGCAATAAGTGAAACAGATAGTTCTTAAAGCAAGGCATACACGATACAACCGCTGATACAATGTGAGAAGGCTTTATGAAGTTGTGAGTTGGCTATACGAAATATACAAAAATTTTGTTTTATGTTTTAAAAATTTCTATGAAAATAAAATATTTTTTTCACTTCGTATTGAGATACCAAATAGAAATATTGCCTTTCATTTTTCAATAGGTTATGGGCCTTATTCATCATTGATTTTTTGATTGTGCAATTCGGATTTCTTAGAATTATACGTGAGTGACAATTTGTTAAAAATGGCAAACGCGAACGTAATTGGAACAAGTAAGAAGTTATAGTCGGGCGATGCCGACCATATAATACCTGTATACGAATAAAATGTTTAGTTTTCATAATAAAGCATTTAAGTTGAATTATACTATGCCTCAGATATACTAAAGCCATTTACTGTTTAATAAAGGACCAATATTATTGAGCGTTACAAACATCAGCACATACCCAATATACCCTCCCCACTAAAAATGATATCTGATGGTAGGTTAAAATACGATGGTCCCAAAAAAGGTTCTAGAGCTAGTGCGATTTTGGAAATAGTTCACATGGATTTGTGTCGGCCTGTGGATGTCAAATCAAATACTGGCAGTTTGTATATGCTAACGTTTACTTAAGACTTTAGTCGAAAATTTTTCACATATTTTTTGAAAAATAAAAGTTTGGTGTTTGAAACATTTGTCAATTTCAAAACCTTCGCCGAAAAGCAAACCGGAAAGAAGCTAAAATGTCTTCTTTCAGATAACGGCGGCAAATTTTTTAATCAAAAGATTTCGAATTTTCTTAAAAAGTGTAGAATTATGCATCAGAAATGTGTGGCTTACAATCCGCAGCAGAATGGTCTTGCAGAGCGGATGAATAGATCATTAATTGAAAAAGCCCGTTGTATGTTATATGAAGCCAAACTTCCAAAAAGTTTTTGGGCAGAAGCGACACCCACAGCTAGTTATTTGATAAATCGTATTCCACATCGAATTCTTCAAAAATGTCCAGATGAAATATGGAATAGAAGGGATATCGCTTATTTGATCCAATTAATAAGTTCGTCACTATAAGTCGTGATGTCATATTTTTTGAAGAAGAATTCATGTTATTGAATAAAGAAAAGTCGATTGATGAATATTGGTTCTCAATTTCTCCTCTTATATTAGAACAAAATAATGTTGATGAAACTCCTGATTTAGAGCAAAATCACATTGAAAAAATTTTAGACAATACAGGTAAAATTGTCGATAACGATTCATTATTATTCTTTTCGTTTACAGAGGATAACAATGAAGTGGGAGAAGTAATCGACAACGAAAATGCTTAAAAATCAAGTACACTAAATGAAGCAGTTGAGTCTGAAATTGTAGTTGCAGTTTCTAGACGAAATAAACGTTTAGCGGCAAAAGCTCAAAAAGGTCTTATAGCATGATGTGGTATTGCAGAAGTTCCGTTAACGTACGAAAAAGCTTTGAATAGTCCAGATGGAGAAAAATGGTTGATAGCAATTGAGAGTTAAATTGGCAACCAACAACACGTGGACAGAATTGAGTAGTTCTAGTTGCTAAAACACAATAAAAAACAGGTGGGTTTTTTAAGATTAAGGACGAGCCAGATGGATCTAAATGTATAAAACACGTTTGGTTGTAAAAGGGTACACTCAGAAAAAGGCATCGATTACGAAGAAACGTATTCTCCAGTGATTCGTTAAGAATGTCGATGGCCTTATTAGTAAAATATGACCTTGATATAGAACAAATGAATGCTGTAACGGTGTTTTTGTAAGGAGAATTGAGTGAAGATATATTTATCCATCAGCCAGAAGGTGTAAAATGTGCAAACCCAGTCCTTAAACTTAACAAGGCTTTATACGGTTTAATGCAGGCAAGTTTAATATGGAATAGCAAATTAGATAAAGTTTTACTCAAGATTGGATTTAAAATCTAGAATTGATCCATGTGTGTATTATCATATTGAAAATACAAATCGAACATATCTGGTAATTTATGTTGACGACATGATGTTATTACGTAATTAACATGTCTGACCGTAATGCTGTTCAAGTACCTATGGATCCAAATCAAAAGCTTAGTAAGAAAGATGAAGGTATGGGCGCAAGTAATGTTTATCCATACCAGCAAGCCATTGGAAGCCTGATGTACCTTACACAGTGTACAAGACCAGATATATGCCATACAGTATGTTATTTAAGTCGTTTCAAGAAAATTCAGTGTTGTCAATTGTTTATTTCAGCATATAAATAAAAAAAATTCAATCGATTTTGGCATAAAAAACGATAAAGTGGTAACACAGAAATTACAAACAAACAGCTGTTTACCAAAACAAAAATAATCTTTTATTAAAAACTGTTTATTTATTAGTTTAAAATGTGGAATAATGAAAATAATAGAATTTTAAATACAAAGAAATTAATTTGGTTTATTTTGCTACTTTAATTAGTTTAATATTCTTTGTTTTTTTACTTTTGACATTGTTTGTTTTGATTGCTTTTATACCCTACACCACTTTAGTGGGAGGGTATATTGGGTTTGTGCTGATGTTTGTACACAATAATATTCGTCCTATACCCACCTTAAAGTATACCAATCGGCTCAGAATCATTTTCTGAGTCGATTTAGCTATGTCCGTCCGTCTGTCCGTCCATGTAAACCTTGTAATCAAACTACAGGTCGTAATTTTGAATATAATACAATGAAATTTGGTACATGATATTCTATTGTCCAGGGACGAATCCTATTGGAAATGGTTAAGATCGGTCCATTATTTCAGCTAGCCCCCTTACAGCTCTACCTCCGAATAGAGCTTGTAAACATTGTAGTCGAACTACAAGTCGAATTTTTGGAGATAATTTAATGAAATATAGCACATGATCTGCTATTATATCGTAGGCGAAGCCTAGTGAAACTGATTAACATCGGTCCATTATTTCACCTAGCCCCCATATAACTGTACCCCCGAATAGAGCTTGTAAACCTTGTAATCAAACTACAGGTCGCAATTTTGGAGATAATTCAATGAAATTTGGCACATGATCTTTTATGATACTGTAGACGAATCCTATTGAAAATAGTTAACATCGGTCCATTATTTCACCTAGGCCCCATCAAACTGAACCAAACAAATAGGGCTTTTAATTTCAGAATTATGTTAAATATACTCGTATCTCGACCATAAGCTGTAAAACCATGTTCTATACTCACTTCACCCTAACCCCTCTAAAAAGCGCCCATCAAAAGTTTACTTAAATATCCACAGTTTTATTAAACAGTAAATGACTTTAGTATATCTGAGGCAAGGTACAATTCAACTTAAATGCTTTATTATGAAAACTATATTACATTTTATTTATATACAGGTGTAGGGCATTATATGGTCGGCCTCGCCCGACTATAACTTCTTACTTGTTTTTTATTGTGAACAGAAACTTATGACTTGCTACAAAAATCTGTTCACAATCACTGCTACTACACTTTAGTAGATACAATATACAACTTGATTGTGAATTGAACAATTGATGTGCGTCATCACTTTTTGAGAGAGAAGAAGAATGCCTAACAAGTAGAATATTTCCCTACCAAGACTGATGAGACGATAGCAGATTCTTTGACCAAAGCTACAACTGCACCAAAACATAACTTTTGTTTTCAGAAACTGGGTTTAATTATTATAAAGTAAATTTGAGTGGGGGTATTGTAAATACTTTAGCAAATTTTACTTTACTTTTATAAAAATAATTAATCTAGTTTTACATGTTTTTATATTTTAAAAATTTCTATGAAAATAAAATATTTTTTTTCACTTCGTATTGAGATACCAAATAGAAATATTGCCTTTCACTTTTCAATAAAAATGCTTGCCTTACAACATTATTCTATTTTACTTTTCAAGTTCTACAAATGGGTCGCAACATAAAG
The DNA here is from genome assembly GCF_022045245.1 of Lucilia cuprina. Classification (NCBI taxonomy): domain Eukaryota; kingdom Metazoa; phylum Arthropoda; class Insecta; order Diptera; family Calliphoridae; genus Lucilia; species Lucilia cuprina. The sequence goes on along the minus strand of NC_060952.1, from coordinate 44,685,617 downwards.
ATGCTTGTCGTACAACATTATTCTATTATAATTTCCATTTTGTGGTGACCGCAGAGCAAAAAACGTCGTGTGTGCTTAAAAAAACTAATTTTTCATTAAAAAATTAGTTTTACAAAATAAAGTTCTATTAAGAGATAGTTTTCAAAATAGTAACATTTGCAACATGGTTGTAAACAAAATATTGCATCGTGTATTCCTTGCATAAAAAAACTGTTTATGTAGAACTTAGTTGCTGTACTGGTATTTTTAAGCGAGTTATGTACGTTAAACCAATTTTCTGATGGGATCTTTATATGGGAGGTAAGATCGATTACTGACCGATCCTCATAATATTTTACAAAAACATTTTGGTTCCTTATAAATTTGTACATTTCGAATTTCATTGTCATACGTGCTTTTATAAGGCAGTTATCTGCGTTAACTTTCTGAAGAGAACCTTATATGGGTGCTATGTTAAATCGTATACAGTTTTTGCCCACTTTCAATACCAAACATATAAATATTTGTTAACAATGGACGGCTAGATCGTTTTAAAATCTAATAAGGAACCAATATTTCGATGTGTTACAAACAGAATAAACTATGTTATTTAATTATAAGTGCATTAATGTACGCAAACTCGGTTTTTACCCGTATCTTAAGATTTTGGAGGTGTTTGGAAAGTTTTATTTATACTTCTTTAAACTATTCGAATAAAAACTTTTATTCGTTCGAATAATTTTTAAAATTAATTCGACTACTCGAATAAAAAACATATTGTAATTTTTTATTCGAATAATTTTTAACACGAATGATTGTTAACCCTAATATACATCAATAAAATTCGACTTAAAAAAGTTTTATAGGAGCCAAAATAATTTTCTTAAGTTTTAGGATGATGGGTCCATAATTGGACATACCACTCATCTTCCAAAATGACAGTACAACTGTGAAATTCTACATAAACAAGTTTTGTGCGAGACAAAGAGTGTTTATCTCATTTTATAAGAATGGGTTCTTAATTGACTCTGCAAGTACAGGGGACTCTACAGAGTACAAGTTTCGTATGAGCCAAAACCTCTCTACTAAATTTTATAAGGATCAGTCTAAAAATGACTTTAATTTTTAAATGATGAGTATATAATAGGTCGGTTTTTTCCAAATGTCTATTTTTTAAATATCGAAAAACCCGTTTTTTAAACCAGTTTCGAATACTTTTATTTGCTTGTATTTAAAGATAACTTGAATTAAATTTTGAAGTAAATAATAATACAGCCCGTCTAAATTTTAATAATATTTGAGTCCAGGAACTTTTTCTAACGCACCTTTGCACATAGGTCTAAAGATATACAATTATGCCCAAAAACTCAAATCGCGCAATTACTTTTTTTGGTGCTGTAGTGTTGAAGAAAAAAAATTAATTAATGGTTAATTAATTCAAAAAAATTCAAAACTTAGTTTTTTGGAGCACTCTACTAAACATATTACTTATATAAATTAATGATAATATAGATTTTACTTGTGAAACCTAAAATATAAAAAATTATGGCTGATGTACAAAATATATGAGATATATTTTATACATTAAACAATTATTTGATTGGAATTTGTATATAGATTTCAATAAGAAATAAAACAAAGTGTTTAAAAGTGTTAAAAAATATTAAAAATTAAAATTATACCAATGTGTTGGGAAACATTTGCAATCATTTTATTTTGCCATAACTTGTCCGATTAATAAAAAAATACGCATTATTTAAACACAACATTTCTTTAAGAAAATATTTTTGGTTCGAATTTTTATACAGATTTAAATTAAGAATAAAACAAAGCAGTTAATAGTTTTCAGAAAAATATAAAAAAATCAAAAATACATCGGTATGTTGGGAAATATTTGCCATCAAAATTTTTTAATAAATTTTGCGCGTTTAGTTAAAAATTTACATTATTTAAAAATAATATGATTTCAATTAGTTTATAGACCTTTATTAAGAAGAAAACATAATTGGCTGATGTGTTGAGAAAAATATAAAAAGTAAAAATTAGACCAATATGTTGGGAAATATTTGCTACCAATTGATTTTAATATATCTTGGCCGTTTGGTTAAAAATTTACGTTATTGAAAAATTTGATTAGAATTTATATAATTAAGAATAAAACAGAAATGGTTAAATTGTTGAGAAAAATATAGAATACCGATATTAGGCCAATCCGTTAAGAAATAACTGCCCATTAAGTTAAAAAGCTAATATTTGCTAAAAAAAAATTTTCAAAACTGTCCTCAAGAGGTTTAAAAACGCGAAAATTTATGTAAACCTATCTCAAATTAATACATAATACTTTTTAATGTAATGTAATGTATTTTTTTTCAGTAAAGAAATAATGTAAATCAGACGACTATATCTAAATTTATAATCTTTTAAACTGTTAAAAAACACTTCGGGGCATCAAATTGAAACATAAACGTTAATTTTTTAAAAATAAAATGGATTTTGTTATTTATAATAAAAACTATAATTTTACAAAATAGAAACTTCGTAAAATTTATTTTGTTAGTTTGGCTTAAAATATGATTTGTATGTATTACAAATAATTTCTAAGACTCATCGATATCAATTAACAAACTAAAAACATTGTGCTCTTATTTCTTCAGAAATGTTTTTAGGGTTTAATAATTCTTATAAATTTGATCAAAAGCTACATTATATGAACTCGAAAATTTACTTAATTAAAATTAAGAAACAATTTATAGTAACATAATTTTTACTTAACTATTTGCAAAAATTACCCTTTCCCCGAAATTTATCCTTTTTATGCTCAATTTGTTTATATCCCTCTTGAAAATGGAGTTTTGATCTCAGACTAAATCCAGTAAGCGTTATTCAATTTGAACAAAAATTCGCACTAACACATTTATGAATTTAATATAGTTTCTATCTTTTTGTAAAGACAAATTTAAAGGTATTATGATTTGCCATAAAATGGTGGAGCAATTAATATTAAAGGCCTCATTTTTTGAAAAAAAGAGAAAAAAAAAACTTTAAAAAGTTTCATTTTCTACCATATTAATGCATTTACAAACTTTGGCGGCGAAGTGAGGATTGTTACCGTCTAAATAATTAAATAAAATGCTGCAGTCTTCCATTTGACATAAAAATACAACATAATTACACTATTAGAAGTTAATAAAGCCTATATTCGATCCACCCTAATGTACATACATTTCTTCGAATTGAATTATTTTTTAGAACAAGATACGCACGAATTATGTTTTTTATATGACTGCCAACAAAAAACTACTACAACTATTTTTAACAAAAAGCAACCAATTATGGCCTATAAAATATAATGATCCATAATAATAGAGAAAGCAAAACATACGGACAAGTTACGTATACATGAGGAAATACTTATAACTCGGTATGTACAACATATTGCAATCCTACTGACATTTCGATATGACTGCACCGCAATACTAACCATGAAATATGTATTTATTTACCTGTTAAATGAGCAGGAGTGAGTATATGTACATACATATGTACATATATATCGTATACGATACTGGGAATGATGTTGTACGATTGAATGTACTGCCCAATAAATGGATGCTTGAAATGAAAATGAATACGAGCATGTAAAAGTTACATGTATTTTAATGCCCGCTCTTTATAACGGATATATGTCATATACACGAAAATAATATATTGCAATTACGGAATAGCGGCGACATTACTATTATACCCTACAACCAGATTCAAACTCAGAGAGGCTCAGTTGTATGTATCTTTTCGGATTCGCTAGCTAATGTAATTAATATGTATTTTTAGAAATAACCACTTAATGTACAGATTTTAAGATATTGTTCAAAATTTGAGTTTAGTAATCTATATAAATTATCGGACAAATTGACCAAAATGAAAAATTTAAGACGGTAATATAAAAACAACATCATCTAAACAATCTAAATAAAGATCTAAAAGTCACGGTCTAATGAGAAGTCAAAGGTCATAAGTATTAAATTTTAATTGTTCGTTGAACAACTTTTGTAAATAATGCAATTTGCGGTATTATGCTTAAGATTATTTTCGCAGACCATTAGTTGTTTTCGAATTATTTTCTTTTCATTTTCTTTAGCTGTGGTACATAAAAATATCAATTAGATTAACACTAATAAAAATATTGTTATTACTATTCTTGCATAAATTAACAGAAAATACATATTTAATTCTAATTAAATCATTTATCTAAGAATTTCAACTTATTTGCACAGCAATTAAACTTTCAATTTGAAATTTTATTTGGTGGAATTAATCTCCCAAATACGTAGACTAGTTCCACAAAATTTCTTAAAAATCGGTAAGATATCGATAAATGCTTTTGTATACATAAGTACAACCAGTAGAGTTACAAATTTCAACAACAACAAAAATTTCGAAAAAATCCACACAGTATTAAAACTTAAAACAGGGACGATAAACTTAGGACTGTGCGTTTCGACCTATTCAGATTTTGTTGGCCTGAGTTATTATTCGAATGGAAAATTTTTGCAATATTTGTCAATACTAAGAATATGTGGCAGTTAGGCAGAAATCATTTTATTGGTAACTCATTTAAAATGATTTTCGGAAATGGGCCTCATATGGCATCATATGATTTGTAGTGATTTACACGCGAAATGACAAACTTACAGTAGTTTTCTATGAACCTAGCATTTAACCAACATGCCTATATTTCCTATATAGTAGAGAAGATTAAATTTTCTCTAAATTTGAAACTAATTTTTCAGTACAAGTTATATTTTAAAATTCTAGTTTTTTACTAGCATTCTGTTAAGGGCTAACAATTATTGTCTGTTTTAGATATCACAATCCGAATTACTTAATTATTTAAACATATGATCCAATTCCATAAGATTCCCAAATTTAATATACTTTAAGTGTATGTGTACTAAAAATTTAATAGCATCTCATACTTTAATTTCATTTGTCGGTGCAACCAGCATTCACATCTAAGTAATTTGGTATTACCGGACATATGTATGTATATCCAACAAAGTCATAGCTACAACAAACTTATACACATACAAAAGGCTGTATCTGTGAGTGGATATGTGTATTCAGTAGATGACGGTTGATACATGTTAAAGGAAGCAATGAATTTAAAAAATAATCGTTTTGAACCGGTTGTTACACGATTGTACAAGATGTACTTCTATTGGTTAATTTTATGAGGTTTTGTATGTTTGTTACCTTTAATTTTATATGTATTTATTGTTGTTTTTTTTAAGGTCGATGAAATCACTCGTAACCAGTCCGTCAGTCAGTAAAAGGAGGTGAAAAAGTTTTGAGGGTTTATATAGTACTATTGTATATGTAAGTGTCCAGATGACGTGAACGCAAGGCGGCATCCTTCTCAGTTATTTAATGACTAATTGTTATAAATGTATTTTCCGTTGTAATTTAATTGCTGGTTACTTATTTTAAAAACCAAGATAAATACTCGTGCAAGTAGTAATTTCTATTGTGTTATTAACTTATTGGTTCTTAAAAATATATTGAAGCTTAAGGCATTTTTTTAATCAGAATGAAATGTTATTGTCGAGACAATTACAAAACAGCCATCATCATATCAATCTCAGTTTTTATTATACATATTTTATATTTCCTAACACTTTTTATATCCAAATAATTCTACTTACATATTTACATAACTCCCCAAATGATTCGTTATCCCATATCATAGTCAACCATCCTCTATTAGGGCTTGTTTGGCATAACATAACAAGTTTCATAAAATCAAATATTCAATTTGTGTCACACATCGTTTTAACCTTTAAGCCCATCAGTTCACTTAATATTAAATATGCCATTTTTCTGAGCCTTTATTTCCATACGAAAACAAGAGTAAAAAACATTTAGAAAAAAAATAATCCTTGCAGCAACAGATGTATGAAACAACATCACGAGCAACCCTCATGAGTTCAATTTTAAACTTTAAAAAAATATGAAAATATAAAAAAATAACAAAATCTTTTCAATCTTTCCTCATGCCATGAGTACGTGAAAAAATTGAATGAACGTGAAACTGTTTATGTGCAGCAACAATATACTGTGGATCGTAAGCAATTGACTTTTTAAATACTAAGTATTAAAACCGATTACAAATCTTGTTCTTCAATTCTGAATATTTGTCGGAAGAAGTTTTTCAAAGTATTTGAATCCTGAATCTTAAGCTTTTCGGCAGAAACATTGCAGAGTATAATACTGTCGACTATGGGATATTATATTATTTGGTTCCACTGTGCACCAAAACAAATAAAGGTACAAATATGTACGTTTGCGAATGTTATTGCAGTTTTTTACTCGTCCAAAGTTTCTGTTTTTGCCAATTGGAATTCATGCGCTTAACTAAAACTTTTTTCACGCTTTCATTTCGTAAACACTTTACAGAATACAAAAGAACACCAAAGATACATTTAACCGGATATTGGGGCAACGTGTTGGTTGTAGTATGTGTTGAAAGTGGCATTAAATGGGAGTGTGAATCCGTCGTGCTAGTAAGTATGAATGACATGTAGCCAAAAAATTTATTTTTTATTCATTTACTATTTCACTTCATTTAGACGCAAGTTAGAGAAAGAAGGTTTATTTAAGTTTAAATATTTTGTTTTTATTTCAAAATTGAATGTGTTGCTGTTTATTGAAATGAGAGTGTGGATGCATATACATATGTAGATTTATAAATTTGTTGCAAAATATTTTTACTTTTGGTAATGTCGTATGTTAATATGTAGGTATTTTTTAAGGTGTTCGTTTCTTTCATATTTGGGATACGAAGTAAAACAAAATTTATATTGCCAGGTGTTGCCAATTTTTATATCTGCTGTGAATTTTTAAATGAAACAATATTAAAGTTTTGCGAATGAAATGCTGTGTAGTTGGTGTACAATTTTATTATTTTTAACAAATCTTTAATATTTAATACATTTAACGAAGGTCGGCAACCGATGACGCCTTAATACGGTTTAAATTTTAATTTCGGTAATACCGTTTTCCCTTGCACCTGTATCACACCGGTACAATACCGTTAAAATAACGGTAATCAATACCAGTATTATACCAATTTCAATACCGATGTCATGCTTTTATTTTCTTTTATGTAAAAGTTAAAAAAACAAGTGAGAGTGATATAATCGACTATGCCAAATCTTATAGGGTTGATTATGGACCGATCTTCAAAAAATTAGGTTAATAGAATTTTGCTCGTAAGAAACTTACTTATATTGAATTGCAGCGGTAAACTTGAATTTTTAAGTCAGTAATGGGTGTTGAAGTATTTTTATTGAAAGGACCATATATGAGAGGTAGGGTCAATTATGGACCGATCCTCAAAAAATTTGGTAAAGAGAATTTGACTCATATAAGACATATTAATGTTGAGTTTCTTAGCTATACTCGCATTTTTAAAATAGATATAGACTGTATTTCGGGAAGTGTGGTCCATTTGTATAGGGGCTATGCGAAAACGATATATATATATATATATATTTATATTATATATATATAGATATATATATATTATATATATATATATATAGTTATATGTATATGTATTTATATATATATATATATATATATATATATTATATTTTTATATATATATATATATATATATAATATATTTTTTTTTTTAAATAAACAGTTTTTTTATATATTGACTGTATTTCGGGGAGTGTGGTCCATTTTGTCAAATTCTCTTTCTCTGTCTTATATATATATATATAATATACCATATATAATATATATTATATATATATATTATATATAGATTATATATATATATATATATTATATATATATATATGATATATATATATATATAATAATATATATATATTTATATATATATATATATATATATATATATATAATATTTATATATATATATATAATATATATATATTTAATATATATATATATATATTATATATATATATATATATAATATATATATTTATATATTTTTTATATATAATATATATATTATATATATTATAATATATATATAATATATTTAATTATATATAATAATATATATATATATATATATATATAGATATATATATATATGTTCTATCCAAACAGGGATACTATAGCAAGATATTAGATAGCTCGAAGAAATTTTAGTAAAAATATATTATAGAAGAAAAAACTCAAAAATTTTCATGAACGAGCAAAATAAACAGTTTTTTTATATATTGACTGTATTTCGGGGAGTGTGGTCCATTTGTATGGGGGCTATGCGAAAACGATAATTCCCATTTTCAATACCAAACAAACCTTAAATATAACTCAACTCTATAGCTCTTTCCGTTCCGACTGTATAGTGCTTTTAACTGACAGACGGACAGACATGACTAGATTGTCTTATAATTTAATAAGGACCTAGAATACATATCGAGGGACTATATTAAATAGTCTTTATCTAAAATAACACAAGTTTTCAGGAGAGCAAAAAAACTGTTTATTTTGCTCGTTCATGAAGATTTTTGAGTTTTTTCTTCTATAATATATTTTTACTAAAATTTCGAAATAGATTTCTGGATATTTTGCCTTCCGTGGGTCTATGATCAATATTTCGATGTGTTACAAACGAAATGATAGTGGCTAACTGAAATCTCACCAAGAAAAATATTTTTAAAATTCTTTTAAATGGTAATCGATTGTATTTCCAGTGAATGAATTTTTTTTCAGAAAATGAAAAATAGAGGCCAATTCAAACAAAAACTATTAATTTTATTTCATTAGTATACAAATTTATTATCAAACATTTGTGTAAAATTTCAAAATTCTAGCTCTTTCCATTTTCCGTACTCTATCGTGCTTTCAACAGACAGACATACGGACGTTCAGACATGGCTTGCTCGTCTTAATATTTAATTAGGACCTATAATATATACTTTTGTGGATCTATGGTCGATATTTCGATGTGTTACAAAGATAATGACAAAATCAATATACCCCCATTTTCTTTTTGATTGTGGGTATAAAAAGAATAAAAACCTATCACAAGGTGCGATATATTTATATAACTTTATATAATTGAGTTATGGACTTTTAATAATTGGCTGAAAAAATACCTTGTATTCGATAGCAAGGATGGATCTTCCGCATTATGTGAGAATACTAGTGTGCTTTATGAAATTATGAGGTCTATCACATTATTTAGGGGTCCGGTTGTAGCTATGCAATGGCGCAGAAAAAAAAATTAACTAACAAACGGTGGTTCGTATTCCCACTGGTACTTCTTTAACTCCTTATTTGTAAGCGAGCGTAGAAAAATATCAAAAAATTAAGACGTATTATGACAATAACTTAATTATTTTTTATTGGATGTACCTATAATAAATTGTAGACCTTTTTTTTAAACGAGGTGGAGTTTTTTTTTGTATTCTGATGTTTATTGATAGATTTGACGGATGGAGTGATAGATGCGAAGGCGGAAGAGATGTGCTGAACTAAGGTTTGGCAAAACGAAATGTGGTGCAAGGTCATCACTGCCTTTCCTTTTGCTTATCAGCGATTTTCCTACATGGTTGAGTGTGTTGGAGTTTACTACATAAAATGCTCAACTTATCACAGTTAGTCTTAATGACAACTGCAGTCTACCAATCACGTTCCCTAGGTGCTGTTGTCGAATGAACAGAGCCATTTCAGTAGTGTGGTTGAGCGACATATAAGGTTTTTTCTTTGTCGGGGTTAGATTGAGCTTGTTCATGACACATGTTCTATCCAAACGGGGATACTATAGCAAGATATTAGATAGCTCGATAGCTTCAGCACTTATACTGTAAATAAGCATTTGCTTCTAACGGATAGCTTATCGGCCGATAGGAGTACGGTTTCGCATAACTAGGTATTCAGCCTTGAATAAAAATGCTACCTAGTATTCTGTCATTTAATTGGGGTTTTGTGTAATTTCTAGCAATATTACATTAAAAAACAAGTGAGAGTGTTATATTCGGCTGTGCCGAATCTCATATACCCACCATCAAACCGTATGCCTTAAAAGGAATGGTCCTCTATAAACATCAGGCTGATATTACTAACTGAAAAGGACCTTATATGAGAGAAAGGGTTAATAATTGACCGTTTTTCATAAAATTTTTTATACCAATTTAAGTTCATAGAAAACATCTTTACATCGAATATCTCTTTCCGACACTTTCCGCATGAAATTCTTATATAAAATTTCATAACTGTTCACGTTATTTTAAGTCAGCAAATATCGTTAAAGTAATTTTCTTATGGATCGATCCTCAAGACATTTGGAATAGAGGTTTTAACTCGTACAAAAAATATGTTTGCCGGATTTCATCACTTTTCTGTATTCTGTATTTTTAAGCAAGTAATGATCGTTAAAGTAATTTTTTGAAGGGCACCTTGGGGGAATTCCGAAAACCTGGACCGATGTTGCCCATTTTCAATACCAAACTAACCTTACCTATAGAGATTATTTGTAGAAAATTTCAATCCTCTATCTCTTTCCCTTCGGTACTTTCAACAGACAGACGGACGACAGACATGGCTAGAACGTATTAGAATTAATAAGGACCCAGAATATATATACTTTTGTGGGTCTATGACCAATAATTCGATGTGTTACAAACGGAATGACAAAATCAATATACCCCTATCTTTTTTGATGGTGGGTATACAAATATTTGTTCGGAAATCTTAATAAATAAAAAAAGCCTGAGAAAATAAATAAAAGTTTCCCAAGAAAAAGGGTTTCCACACATTTTTGTGGCATGCATGTATATGGCTGAAAATGTGTCAATTTATTGACAAAGTAGATGTAAAGAAATCATAAAAAGTATAACAAATAAATGTTTTCCGAAGCTCTTGTGACGATCCCAAAAAACAGTAGCGAGGTGGGTTGCACCTCCAGCAATATGAGAAACAAGCACTTGAAAGAAAAGCGCTTATAATAACAGCAAAAACAGTGCAACGGAAGTTATAAAATATAATGCATAAAATCATAAACACATACATACACATGCATATATGGATGTCAAGACGCTGGCCAAAGAGCGCTAAGAAAATTACAGATAAAGACAAACAAACAGTAAAAACAATACCACCAAGATTGACATAATGATAGACGTACAGACATCGGCTGCGTTGCAATAGAAATAAAAAACTACAAACAGCAGAAGCAACAGTAGCAGAAAAGATAACAAAGAAAAAACAGAAATGTGTTAAAACAGAAGTCAAAAAATTAAAAAAACTGCAAAGAGAAATAAATCGCAAAAGGTAAATTGGGCTAGCTCGACTGAATATGCTCTACACATTCGATAAATTACACGAAATTGTGAAATTCTGAGTCGATTTAGCTATGTTCGTCTGTCTGTCTGTGTAAAAAACTAAGCCAAGGAGATCAACCAAGTTAACGGAAGATATTTATTGTTATCCTAAGCAATTTGGTATTAAAAATCGGCAAAATCGACTCACGATGTAAAAATTTGTGAGTAATAATTTAAGACTACCTCCGAAATATTATCATTTAATAATGTACTATTAAATGATAATATTTCGGTAAAATTCGACATGAGTATGTTTTGTATATAGATAGATTATTCTGATAAAATGTTTTCAAACTGACCTAATACTGATAGTTCTGATTTACAGCCATTAAAATCGTTTCAAAATTCACTCAAACAAATTTAGTTCATTATAAATACTGATGTCGGAAAAATAGTCGACTGGAATATGATAGTAAATACACAAATCGTTTTCCAAATTTTTTGGCATCTGCATGATCTTTCCATAATAAGTCACGGCATCCGTGCGAGGTCCACAACCGAAACTCAATATAAATTTTTCTGGGCCTAATCAAAATTAGTTCCACACATGAATATATGTTAGTACCCTCATTACGGAAAGAAAACTTTTTCGAGTTATCTAAAAATTATATAGTTAAATGGGTTTTAATAAGAAGAAACTTGCCGGTGGAGGGTATTTAAAATTTGGCACATCCGAATACAGCACTCTAACTAGTTTTAATTTTGAAATACTGGTGTGTTTTTACATTAGAATTCACCTTTTTCACATACATATAAATGAAGAGATTTGAGTAAAAATTCCTTATTGTCTGCGATAAGTACTAATATAATACCAAGAAAACCCAGCATTATATAAAACCTTTAATAATGCAATTGCTCATATTCATTTGAAATTAAGGTTTGTGAAAACTTTTAAAACCAATTGAACATGATTAATATATTTTTAGCTGCAGAAACCGAAATTGATATCCGTTTTTTTCTGTCGCCCACTCTTTTCTTGCAAAATGTTTTGTTCATATACTACGGACATATTATAGGAATAATTCTAAAAATATACTTAAGTTTAAGGGGTAATTTAAATTTCTTCGGTGTCATCATAAATACGGTTCTTCAATATATGTTTATCCTAAGATTCTAAATAGGTGATACGACTATCAAATAACACAAGGATTAGTGCAAATTATTTAAATATTTTTTCGAGACCTGCTGACGAACTATTTAGGACAGGACACCTTTCAATGTCAACGTAAAGAGGATATAGACGCCAAAGTAGAAACATCCAAAAGTGCCCTGTGGACGAGAATTACTGTGACGACAGAGATCCGATCAGAAGAAACACTGGGTAACAGCTGAGATCCGCAACATAAGGAAGACCCTTCGCAAACAGACTCGGCGTAGAAAGACCGCAGTAATATATGTACATGTACAAAAAACGCCCGAAAAACAAAACTAGACTCCTGAAAACCTTTCTAAAAACGGATATATGGCGTGAATGATGTATCAAAGATAAAAAACTTCCAAAGCTCATGTCCAACCGGAATCTATGAACGATGACATGGGCAGGAACATATGGAGAAGAAAATTAAACTACTTATGGAGACTCATTTCCCTAGTATATCGTGTACCTACCGTAAACGAATTGATATTGCTAGAACCAATTCATTTATGGTTGGTACCCGATATGCTTATTACAAATGTCATGGTTAGGGTGGCAATCACGAGCTTTGCAATCTACAAAGCTGCAGGGCCGGATGTTATTTTACCGTCACGATTAAGGATAGAGGCAAATATCCTCCCAACATAAACTTCGGAACGGACAGAAGATAATATGATTTAAAGCAGTATATCACAGAAAGACCAGGAATATATGTAAAGGGATGCTCGGTGAAATCCGCGTTAAATGAATGGTAGATCATTCAATAGCAAATAGTATACAGTGGCGATATGCAATGACATCAAAAGTGCCTGCAATAATGTGTACATTTAAAGTCTTATCCAATCATTGGAACAGTAGTTAACCTGACGACTGAAAAAACATCTGACGCAGTAAGATCAAAATAATCTTATTTTATTATGTTTAATAGTAAAATTACCTAAAAATTCGGAAAAATATTTAAATTATTTTTGTCACTGATAATGTGTATAGTAGGGTATTAAATCTAATGAAAGACTAAAGGAATGCGAGACATAACAAAACGTCAAAAGAAATACAAAAAAAAAAGAAATTAAAAATAAAATAAAAGTAAGAAATAGGTATATATAAAAAAGTAGCAGAAATAATAATGAAAAATAGGTAAAACACATATGTAAGTATAAACAAGTAAAAATCGCACATGACCGATTATGTTATACCTTACTCCAGCGAGTATGTTAAAAATTTGTATTATTTTTAAAATCATGAGACTAATGAATTATTGACTTTTAATTTATGGAATGGGTTAAATGTGTTTCGATCGTTTGGAAAATCGGCAATATCATTATGACTTATACACAACTAAGTTATACATATAACATAATTATGGTCTCAAAGACCCTATTTAAAAACTATGATTGTATGAGATCTAGGTTAAATGATAAACTGATTTTAACCTCCTTAAAAAATCATAAAATTATCTTGGACCTGTAGTTTGATAACAAGAATACAGAAGGACAGACAACTCTATACCGATTCAGAAAATAATTCTGAACCGATTGGAAGTCTTTAAGGTGGATATAGGACAGACATCTCTATACCGTTTCAGAAAATAATTCTGAACCGATTGGGAGTCTTTCAGGTGGATATAGGGCCAATATTATTGTGCCACAAATATTAGAACAAACCTACCCTCCCCACTAAAGTGGCGTAGGGTATAAAAAGCAACCTGAAGCGACAAATAAAAAATACAAGTTAAAAAGTTTCAAAAATAACACTTTGAACAATAAGTAAAATAAATAGCAACAACAACACTACATAAAATTACTTAGATATTAGTTTGCATTTGTGAGCTAGCAGCGGGAACCACAAAATTAAAATTACAGTAAGAACTACAAAACTACACACAACTACTTGTTCACTTAATACCTTTCAGCCAATCAAAAAAGTGGAGAGTTTAGTTTGTGTCCGTGTGCGAGAGTGTTAATGTTGTTCTCTTATGCGTGTGAAGATAAAAATAAAATAAAGAAACTCCACCTTTACCACTGTTGTGTGTTTTATGGCCTTTTAAAGCGCATGTCCATCATTTTATACACACAAACCGATACATTTTTGGCATTTGTGATGGATGGCCATTGTCAAAAAGCCACTCCTCTCTATTATTTTGTAGTGTATTATTGTTGTGTTACCAAGTTTTTCTGAGGGCTGTTGCTTTTATTTCTGCTGCAGCTGAATTTTTGTTGTTTACACAATTCAGTACAATCGGTACAATTGCTTAGATTGGTAGTGTTATGTGTATTTGGTTGGTTACCAAAGTAAATACAAAAATCTTAAGGAAAATCGTGAAATGAAATTTTACGAAATTATTGTTATAAACTAAAGTGCGAAAAATTTTACGTTAATGTGGAAAAAAATTACAAAATATATAATTCAGTAAATACTGTTTAATTTAGTTAAACTGCAACAAAATTTGTAAAAATGTAATAAAAAATATTACATGCTTACATACAAACATATACAAGTTTTACCCTTTAATTTCTATTGCATATTTCCCAACCTAGTGAAGTGAAAAGTGTATAAAAAATGCAGTAAAGTAATAAAACAACAACAACAAAATTGAATTAAAACAACAAACGTCCACCATAATTCTTTTTGTTTTTGTGAACCGGTTTCATAGAAACCCCATCGAACCATACAGAAATAAACAACAGTACACACATACAAAATAACGTGCAATTGGCTAGAAAGACTAAAGAAAAACAACAAGAAATTGCAACGACAACACTAGCAACAACAAAAGCAAAACAAGTGTGTAACGGAATTGTGTGAGTAAGCAGAAAAACACAAGCAAGCAAGTGATCTAGACTTTGTTCATATTGGAGTTGTAATTTGTAGTTTTGTAGCTGATTTTAAAACTCTACACTCTCGTCAGTTAAACTCTACTCAAAAATACATTGGATGCACACAGATACACACACATACTTGTGCATTAAATTTATTTTATCGAACAGCAGCAGCAACCTTCATACGCACTGTTGTGTTGAGAATTAGAAAACGGTTGTTGTGTTGTTGTTTTTTTGGTGTTTTCTTGTCTTTATTGTTTTGGCGCTTATACTTGTCATCGTCGCCATGGGTGCCATTGTGGGCTCAACCATTTCAAATTGTCGCGCTTGAGTAAACAGCAATAAACGCCATTCTCATATGTCGCGTCGCGTTGTATTTGTTGTATTACTTTTCCCGTTTGATCTCCATTTACAGTAAATGTTTTTAAATAAAAAATAAAGAATATTCGTGTAACAAAGATAATTATTAGTTATTTACAATAATGGTTTAACTATTACAAAAATTTACAATAATAATTACAACAAATAAATAAATCTGTTAAAAGTGTTAAATGAATACACTTAAATAAATATTGCACGTGTTTTCAAAATAATACAAATTTAATTAAATTTACTTAAACATAATAAATAAATAAAAGTGTCAAAATTAAAAAAATAAATAAAAAAGTGAATTGAAACTTTGCTCCGATTTCAAAATCATTGGATTATTTCATTAATTTTTTAATATCCTGAACAATGTAAGTTGTAGAATTGCGACGCAATAAAAATTTAAATTTCTTTCCTTATTCACTATATTTTAAATTTAAATTTCGGCTTTAGCTTAATTAAATACATTTGTCGTTTTTTATATTTTTAAATAAATATCTGTGATGTTTCTGATGAATAAAATTTTTTACTAATTATTGTTATTATCTTTTTTTAATTGTAATAAGAATATTTTTAAATGTATTTGCATGGCTTAAATGTAAACTCACATTTTATTTCTAATGCCGGATTTCTCCATCTTCTTTCTCTTAGAGTATCAGGATTTTCGAGATATAAATTGACACCGAAATTCACATCGATTTTCTACGAAGAAACAGCTAGCCCCCAAACAGTTAAAAAATTCATAAATATTATAATTGAAATTTGTCAAAACAAGTTATTAGGTAGTAAAATCTTCCCATATACCATATTCTATATACAAGATCTCATTTAGAAAATTACTTTAACATTCGTAATTGGATTAAAAATTAATGTATAACAATGGAATTTGTCATTAACAAGTTGTGTTGAAACCAATGTCAATGAACAAATTTTATGAAGCTCGGTCCGTATTTGCCCCTAACACTTCTCACATAAAATGAGTTTTATTAATCGATTTTTTTAAATCTTGCAGAGTTTTTTCGTCAGCCGAAGCGCTCGTGTAAATAATTAAAAAAAACATTCAAATATTCACAACATCCAAATTTAAATTTCTCAGCAAAATAGAAAGGATAGTTATATCTTTTAATTCTGTCTAAAACTAAAAGTAAATAAAATGTAAGGAAATATAATAATAACTCATATATTAACAAATACCTAAACCGTTAATATCTTCTGTATATATGTATGTATGTATGTATGCATGTATATATGTATGTATGTATGTATGTATGTATGTATGTATGTATGTATGTATGTATGTATGTATGTATGTATATATATAAAAGTTAATGTATGTTTGCTTTTACATATGTTTAAACTTTATACACTTAAAATTTTCACAGCGTATTCTTGTATGTCTGGAATAGGTTATAGGCTACTTTTTTATTATACGCCACAGCCTATATTAAGAAAATAATAAATCCGTATATTTGAGATAATATAACAGTAAGAATCTTCAAATTTTGTCGGAGCAACTTCAGTGTCAATATGATTATTTAGGGAAAAAGTAGGCAGACTAGCATTAGGGGGCATGGTACCTCCCATATAAATTAAATACAAAAATTTTATCTTGGATATTATTACAGTTCGAATCTTAAGATTTTGTATGAATAAATTTAACATCTATGTTAACATATTGGATAATAAATTGGCGGAAGCGGCATCTCCCATCTTAATTAAATACAGAAATTCTTTTGTTTTGGAAACTTATAGAAATAAATTCTTCCAACTTTGCGCTAAGAACTTTAATATTTATCTCAACTTTTTGAAGGAAAAAGGGCTTTTAACTGGTGGAGTGGGGCTGAGCCCCCATATGAATTAAATAGAAAAATTCATATATCTAAATCTTCAAAAGTTTTAAGCATTTTAAATATGCAGTAAAAAAACGAAAGTTTAATGTTGAAAAGCGCATAAAAATTGAAAATGTGATGAAATCATAAGTCTTTAATCAAATTTCATCAAACGATATTTATTTTTGAAAATTGATTCATCTCAATTTACCAATAAATAACAAAGTCACATTTGCTCCCTAAAAACACATTTTAAACGATTAAGGTAAACAATTTTCTTACAAATATATTTATTGCTTCTAAACTGGAATTTTTATGGGTGTTGCCATAGAACCCAATGATTATCGTTACAAGTTTTTAAAAGACAAAAATCGGTTTTATGTCCAATTTAAAATTAAATACTTACTCATTCAAAATTATACTCTTATGGATAAATATGAACAATCTGAGTATAAATCGATGCCAATATTCTTAATTTGGTCTGCATCGTGCAAATATCTGGCTTGCTGTTTATTCTATGGTGCAAAGTCTGCATATCCGTAATTTTAGGTAGTGCAACAGGACATAAATATGAATTAAATTAAGAAATGATTCTGAGCCGATTGTTACTTATACTTAACTCTTTTTTATAAAGATTTTTTTAATTTTTCTCGATTTTGAGCACACAGCTACAGTAAATGGTTATTTCTAAAGAAAAATAAGTTATTTTTAGAATTTGATGTCACTACAAAGGATAATATCCTTCGAAAACACTTTTTCCATTTTCATCAAAAATTGATCAATCAAAATAAAGTGTGTGTGTTGAAGTCATATCCATAAAAAATCCAGCGGTTTAGTTTTGTGCGTGATGGGTTTAGGGAAAGGTGCCACTTCCATCTTATAAATAACTAGTAAAAGTAGCATATTTTGGAAGCTGGTACAAATTTTGCACGTACACACTTTGACACGTACTTATATAAATATTCTGGGGAAAAGTGGGCGAACTCATGTGGCACATCCCACGCCTATTATTGCTTGGAAGTTTGGGAAACTATTACAGTTCCCAAGTTTTGCACGATAAACTTATGTGTCAATATAAAAATTTTGTATAAAATTGGACAGACAATAAAAAGTGGACCTGTCATCTCCCAATAGAATTAATAATAGAATATCTAAGAAACTATAAAATATGAATTTAATGCTGTCACGAGAACATCGATGAAATTCTATACAGACTTGCTTTATACAAATCGAAATCCTGTAACAAAATTTTGTGAGAATCGGTCAATATTTGCCCCTCCCTTCCATATGAAGTCCCCTACAGAAAAGGATTTTCACTCTTATTACTGACTTTGTTGGAGGTGCTATAAAATGGTTCTGAAAAAAGTTGTCTTTATTGTTATATTTTCTCAAATATACTGATATGAAGGTGCCGGTGTAGCAAAGCCTGTCCGACAATTTTATCTATAAATATTCTTATGAATGTCAAAGTTGTTCACACAAAAATTTTTTTAGAACTATACGACCCTTATAAAAAACTAAAAGAAAATAGTAAACATTTAAAATTTTCTTCCAGCGATAAGATCAAAATTTTTTTGAACATATTGAACTGAGATCAAGATTTTCAATCGTATTTTCGTATTTAGTACATTAAAACGCATAGTTGAAAGGTATTGCTTCAAAAAGTGGTCCACGGGACCTTAATAAATACACATTCCTTTATGTACATAAAAATATTATATATGTAAACCAAAAGTCCATTTGATAAACTCTGCGTTGAATTTTTTATTAACCGAAAAAAACTTTAGTTATGAAAATTCAGAACATAAAATTTTATTAACTTTGTCCATCTAGATTTTGAAGCATTTATTCACTTTTACTCATTCTTATATATATTTGTATATTTTCTTTAATTTCTTTTAATTTCAGATTAATAAAAACTCGAAATAAATTGACAACATTTCGATGATGTCCTAGTTACTAGCGAAAGCTTTTCAAAGAAAAAAAGTATGTGAATATTTATGTCTGCAAAAAAGCAAAAAAAAACATAAATAATTTCTCTTATTTAGCTTAAAGTCATATGGATGTGTGTGCCTAATAAAAGTCTTTATAGAAAGAAGTTTTAGAATTTTACAAACAAATAGTGACACAATTTTCAAAAAAAAAAAAAAAAATGCAAGAAGTCTGTACAACATTAGAAAGCCAAATGGGCGCTCAAATTAAATCAGAATCACCGCTGAATGCACTGCAAGTGCAAACCGGTCAAACTGTTGTGCCTGGAGTGTCAACCACGCCACAGCAGGTACAACAGGCCACAGTCAATGTAACGGCTGCCACAGCCACGGCAATGCTTATAAATAAAATGGGACCAAACTGTGATAAACGAGTAAATGCCAACGAAGCCCCCTACTGGATGACAGCCAGCGAGGGGGGCTTCATCAATTCACAACCGTCAATGGCAGAATTTCTCAATCATTTAAGTCCCGAAAGTCCGAAAATAATGGGTGGTGGTTTGGTAACTGGTAATGGCGCCGGAGGTGGTGTAACACCAGTCGTTGGCGGATATCCGGTTGGTGTTGGTGGACCACCGCAAACACCAGATGGCATGGATTCGGTGCCTGAATATCCATGGATGAAGGAAAAGAAAATATCACGTAAAAATAATAATAACAGTAATCAAGGTAAGTGTTCAATTATTACAATTATTTTTATCTTTGTTGTTACATATGAATTTGTGTGTTTAAAAAGATGCTCAAACATGCAGTTAAGTTGAAATCGAATCAAACTACAAATAAATGCAAAAACATCATTAATCAAAGAAATCAGTGCAATTTGCCCCTAAAACACAACAAATGAAACACAATGGTTGGGATGGACGGACAGACAGACAAAGAGGTAGAACTAAGTCTAAATCTACCAAATGAAGCAGCAGATAACCAGACGGCGCCGGATCTTTTACTGTAACACATTTATTGTTGTAATTTCAAACTGTATTTTGTTGAATGTATGCGACTGCATACGCATGTGAATAATTTTTTTCTTTTAAAAGTTAAATCTAGAATTCTGTTGTTAATCGAATCAGTTCATAAGTGTTAGTGTACATTCCAAAATTAGGTATCTTTTGATGGACCGTGAAAGACATTTATCAAAAAGTCCAAAAAATATCAACAACCTTTGTACATTTTAGGTGTGCTTGTGTGAGTGACCGTGCTCGCTGGTGTTTTTTATGTGTGAGGCGGTTTGTATCTGTTATTTGTGATCATTTGTAATATTTTTCATGAGGAGAGACCCATCAACAGCCATCAAAGATGGACATCATACATACGTTTTTACACTTGTATAGATTGTACAGTGGAATAAATAAATTATTTTGTTGAACCTGTTGTATAATATTATAAAGTCCAAAGGTACAATTTTAAAATTTTTCGCATTGCAAAAAGTTCAAGAACATTATAATAATCATATATATAAGTATATACATGTATGATGCATATTTTTATGTATGTATATACAATATATGATTTTGATATTAATATGTATTAAAATGCACAAAGACATAAATGTCACTCGGTTAATATTTAAAATATTATAAATCACGGGTATTTAAAATACCACTGTGCATATCGTTATATACAATATTTGATACGTTTATCAATGTGGTTCATTTACTACAACAATGGCTTAACTCAAAATTCAGTTTTTTGATTCATGTACATAAAATATTCGATGTTCTAAAGTATAGTTTCGTATATTTTTAAAACCAAAACAACTGCAAAGTCAAACAAGTATGAATGTATAGTCGGGCGTAGCCGACCATATGATACCCTACACCAGTCAGTATGTTAAAAATGGAGATTATTTAAAAAAATAAAACTTTAACTTTATTTCGGAATATTTTTACTTTTTTGCAAAAAAAAAACAGATTTTTTAAAAGAAGGCTCAAAGGGGGAAAATTGCCCTATCCTTATAAATGGTGATAGGGAAGTTAAGTCTACTTCAAAGTTATTTATGTAGAATTTAAAAGTGTTTTTAGTGTTTGTAAGTGAATATTGACCTTTAAGTCATTTTCTGAAGGGGAGTTTGTATGGGAGCTAGGGTCAAATGAAGCCATTACATAAATCTGTAGAGTCATTAAAGTTCTATAAAACTAAGTTTTGTCGACTTTTGTTGACATAATAGATCATTGAAATTAATTATAAGCCAAAGGCCCTATTTGGGGGGTACGTTTGTATGTGGGCTAGTTGAAATAATGGACCAATTTTAACCATTTCAATATGATTCGTCCTTGAGCCAAAAGAAACGTGTGTGCCAAATTTAATCCAATTATCTTGAAAATTGCGGCCTATACCTCGCACAATGTTTACATGGACAGCCAGACAGCCAGACAGACGGACATAGCTTAATCGACTCAGAAAATGATTCTAAGCTGATTGGTACACTTTAAGGTGGGTATAGGATATATATTTTTGTATGTTATAAACATCAGCACAAACCCAATATACCCTCCCCACTAAAGTGGTGTAGGGTACAATCATCAGTTTGATGGAAGCATGTCGAAGTCAATTTGTTGGTTAAAGCTTTCAAATATTAACGTATACATACACGAACACAATCAAATCTACATTGATTTAAAGGCAGAATTATACTCATACAATTTTTATAACACATTTTTTATAAAAGTTGTCTAAATGGTCTTATTTTATTTTCGACCCTTAATTGATCCTCTTTTCTCTATTCGTGCAGCATTAATTCATCAATGAAATTTGTTGCTTAACAAAATGAAGTTTTTTAGGCTCTAAATGCAAAAAGGACAGACAGACATACACATGTATGTACACAAAGAACCCGACAGGAAAATAAAACCGAATACACAATAAGGAACGGAGAAGAACAATAGTAAAGTAAATGTTATATTAAAGTGCAACCTGTTATTTAGATTCATTTGTCAAAATATGTATTTCTATAATTTAAACTGAAATCCCCCTTTTTCCTATCACAAATAAACCAACTGACTGACAGGCTGACAGTTACTTACTATGTATAGATATGGTCATACAAACTATCGGACAGACATTTATTTATATGCAACATAATTTAAACTGTTTGTCTTGCAATGGCTTGAAAGTATAAAAATTGCTTAAAGCCAGTGTTTCCTTTTCTTTGCATAAGTTGCCCAACTATGTACTCAATGGCAGCCAGTAGTTTGTATCATTTATTTCATTTTTATATCCTACGGTTATAATGTCTGTTTTTTCCATTATTTTTTATATATATATATATTTTTTTTTTTGTTAAAACAAAAAACCTTAAAAGGAAGATAAAAAGCAATACATGTGTTTTTTTCATTTGGTCTAAACCGGAATTTCTTTTTTATTTAATTTTGCAAATTTTTAGGCCAGTTTATTTTATGCTTTAATTTTTTCCTGCATGCTTTGTACACATTTTTATTTTTTTCTCGCACTCGGTATATTTGTGTGTATTTTCCGTATTCAACTAAAGGTGAAATCAATTAATCACTATTTGTGGTGCCATCCCCTTTCGTTCGTTTGTATTTTACTTTTGTAATTGACTGTAAATTCATTCTCTTGGTCTAAATGAATTTTTATACACACGTGTTGTATGTAACTGGACGTATACATAGGTGTGTGTGTATTAGCATTAGTCCAGAGCTTGTGAATTTTCAGCTGTTTAGCAAATAAAAAAAACTTGTTGAAAATAAAAATTTTTTAGTTAGATTTTACAAAGTCCAATAAAATAATAAAATAATTCTGATAGTTGTTATTCAAAATTGCATTCCCTAAGTGCTGCTATCTGGAAATTATTGTATCAATAATATACTGATATATGTACAATGTACATTTGTACATATTTTAAAGCCAAATTATATTCTGATAGAAGCCAAATTATATTCTGATAGATACATAAGTATTATCTATGTATGTTTGGATATTTTTGTCTTACTTCAGAAGTAGCGATTATGCTCTACTGTTTCCCCTTGATCACAGTTGAAGAACTACAAAAATAGTAGTTAGAAATTTAAGTTTCTGGAATGCAAACGGCTTAAATCAACATAAATCGGAAAAATCTGGCTTCATTTTGAAGAAACACATCGATGATATGTTAATCTCGAAAATAAATATAAGTTCTATGTTTCAGGTTATATATTTTATTTCACAAATCATCGACTCTATAGTATAGAGTCTATACCCACAGAAAATTTCTATGATTTATCTTCTGACCATTCATACTTACTTATTACGGAAGATCTACTATATCAAAAAAATCTGAGTCATTGCACTATAGGACAAATTTGTTAAATTATATATATATATATATATATATATTAGTAGTCATAATCACACTGACCAAAATTTGCAGTGTGAGGAAGATATAAATTAATATGTCAACGACTTCACGTCAATGAATGTTTCGGCAATGGTTGTTTAAAATTCGGATATACGGATGTTGCTGAAGCTTTTAACAAAGTGTGGTATATAAAATGTTTACTCATAAATTACTTATATCTTACCTTACGAACACATATTCACAGTTCAGTTCAATGATTATATGACAACAGAATATAGAATCGAAGGCGGTGTTCTACAAGAAAGTATTGTTGGACCAACCCTCTATTTTATATATACCTTCGATCTCTCTACGTGAAACAGATTAATTCTTTCTACGTTTGCTGATGATACCGCAATAGCTCGAACGTAAATCCACACATAGCTTCTATCCAATTGAACAACTACCTTAACGTCTGGAGACATGGTTGAAAAAGTGGAGAATAAATAGTCTTACTTAATATACCACTGTCGGATTATGTCAATTACCTTGGAATTAATTTAGATCATAGGCATCTTGGCGTCGACATATTAAAATATAGGGACTTTCAATCTAAATTAAGTCTTCACAAACTTACGGTAACCAATTATGGGGTACAATCAAAAATACTTCAGACAAACCTGTTTTGAAATAACTTTTAAACAAAAATTAAATTTGAAAAATTAGCGTTTATTTTTTAAATTTAAACTGAATTATCACATATTCATATTCGTGAAAATATGACTTTTAGTTTTTAAGTTTGCAACAAAAAATCGATCTCACACCAAAAATAATAAATAAAAATAATAATGTGCCAGTCTTGTAGAAAATTATCGATATATTGGCATTCATAAATACTTTATTGACATTGTTGCTAGTACGGCAGCGAACTAACGAACAAGAGAACCGGATTCACATTCTATTAAATATTTTTTTTTGCGTAGAACAAAAAGGATCTACTCACTATGTTTATATGAAAGCGAGCAAGTTAGAATGCTATTAGTTTTATAAGCTTTTATGACATTTCAATGCATTTTTTGCTGGGTTATATTCGTATTACTAATTCTGTTTACTGTGAAAGGCATTATGATAATATGTTCTGTCAATTAGAAATGTATTTGAAATGTTTTCTATACTGTACAATGGCACGTAGCACAGTACTCGATATTCAAATTGGGTAGACAATGTGTTCAGCTAAAAAAAAATCCAGAAATACATAGTACCCCAATACAAACGATACATCAAGTACCATCAATTTATCCCCATAAGCAACAGGATATTCGAGCACTTAATATGACCATATTGGCGAATGAAACAACATCCGCTATACATGAAAAAACTTAATGTATATAAGCCAATAAACAAACAACCGTTTTGCCCACAATAATATGTATGCAGGATGCGAACAAGAGCCAATTTACAAAATGTTCAATAAGCTAAAGATAAATGAAAATGAATCATATAAATTTGTTGCATAAAACCATGCAAATATTTTGATAGGAAAATGATCTATACAATACTCATCAAAAACTTACATGGTAAAATAATGCGTTAAAAAGCCAAAAAAATAGATTTCACTACTTCTTCATTAGCATTTTATTTCATTATTTTAACGCGGTAATAATATTGGGTACAAGTGCTTACCAAATCATTACTTAAATAAATACTTACAAACAAGGTATTAAAAAATTGCTAATACAAAATACGAATCCGGGCTTCATGTTCCTTAGTTCGCTGTCTTACTCACAACACCACTGCTTAGCTATTTTATCGTGTGTAAAAACAGTTGTTATCGCGCTATTCAATAAATTGTGCAAATAAAACTGAAAATAAAGAACTTACATCTGATTATTTATAAGTCATTATAAGAGTACTTAAAAGTAATCCATAGTTAAGTAGTCATTGAAAAATAAGTGGTTAAGTATAAAACATTACAAATTCTTCCTGCACGCAGAGAAAAAACATGGTTAGGCATGGTTAGGACAACTATTTTATGTTTTTTGTAACAATATTTTATTGTCATAACCAAAAAATTGTTATTTTTATTGAATTTCATCAATATTTTAGTTACTGAAAACATTTATATGTTTATGACAATTATAAATTTAAGAATGATTCTCTGAAAAATAATTATTTTTACAACAACTAAACAATAATCATTATTTAAACATATTATATTATTTAGAATCATTTAAACTATCAAATAACCATTGAATGGTAGGATTTTATACGTTTATCCATATAATGTTTAAGATATAAGTAAAATACGTTTACTATTATAAATATTTTGGTATCGCCAATTTTCTATTAGTTGTATGGTTTATCCGTACTAGCCTCCGGTAGGTTAGTGGTTAGTGTTCTAGTCTGGTAGACCGGAGGTGGTGGGTTCGATGTGTATACATCCTCCTTTCAAACTAACTAACTATCCGTACTAGATCGGAATAAATAAATTGTTAAACAAACGCAGTGTTAAAATAATTGTGAAAAATAAATAATATCTAAAAATATAATAGGAAACAATAGAAATAAATAAATAAATAAATAAATAAAAAAGTGCACATAAAAAATTAATAATAAAAAAATTATATTGTGTTTATATTGGCATCATGTGTTTATGTGTAATATCAGTGCTTGGAAGTTTTGTGTTTGTTTAAAAGAAAATCAAGAAATAATTACATTTTACGCCGAGCACATTAAATTAACCATATTATGTTTAATATGTAACTATAACATGGTTACTTGAAGACATGTGACTACTTGTAACCATAATATGGTTACTTGAAACAATAATATGATTACTTGAAGCCATTATATGATTACATGAAACCATAATGTGGTTGCTTGAAACTACAATATGATGCTACAACATCACATTATGATTAATAAAACTATATTATGATGAAATATTTGGACTGTATTTAATCATAATATGATAGATTATTGTACTAATAATGATCATAATATGTTTTAACTTTAACCATAATTATAACCATAATATGTTGCTCTTAGATTGTGGTTACCACAACTATATTTTTTCTCTGCGTGTGGGTATAAAATCAATTGAAGGGTATATGCAATAAATAAAATAGACTAATAAAACATTAAAATATTTATTCTTTTAACCATATAACTTCTATGTTGTGTTTATATTAATATCTCACAGCATTGCTAAAAATAACAAAAGAAAATAAAGTCATAAGTCTTTAGTAACCCACAGATTTCATTTCATACTATTTACAAATTAAACTATTAAATGCCACCAAAAATACGACTAGTGTCAAATTAAATTTATGAGTCTGAATATGTGTGTTAAATAGTCTACAACTTTATATGTTTTACAAGTCAAACATTTATCCATCTAACCAACATCATTTGTAATCTGTCCTCCAAGTAACCGAAGAAACTAACAAACGAATTAATTCATTCATAGCTTCTATTTAATACAATTCATTTATATAGTCAGCGGCAGCGGTAACTTCACTCGTCACAGCAGGGCGGCAACTGGTAGTACTACTTTGAGTGGGTATAATCGACATACTTACATATTGAGAGTTCACACACTTAATAAATCTCAATTTTTCATTTGCCTTTAAGCTGTAAATACTTACAATAGTTGTATGTCTAGCATAAATATATTGACCCTTCACAAATAAATTTGTTATGGATAAATACATATTTACACAGTTTTAAGGGCTTCGATGTATACATACACATATATTGTATTATAACAAGTGGATTTAAGGTGTTTAACCTACTTTAAGAAATTTATATGTATTTTAGTGTTTAAATGTAATATTGGCAAAAATTGACGTTACATTAGGTCTTAAATCGTTTCAAAATTAATTTTCTTTTATTTTTTCAGCCGATAACAAAAATATATGGGTTTTGAGGTTAATTCGATAACCAATGAGAACGTTCTACATGGACAGACTAAGCAAGGTTTGAACTATTAAAGTGGCTATGCTAAACATTCCAGTATTTCTTAAATAGTCAAGATTTAAAGCTTAATATTCTACATATAGATAATTTCGAGCGTTTTTCACCAATACTCTCTTTAACTGAATTAATTGTGTTCGGTAATGTGTCCTGTAACCATCTGCTTTGATATCAGCCACCTTTTGGACCAATCAAGTATTGAGTATCTGTCATACATATATAGATCTTTGTCGTTGATTTGTCTGGTTTAACCTTTTATCGACCAAACCTTTTTGGTTAAATCATTTTAATTTTTTGTTTGATTGTCGAAATCTTTGTCCTCATAATAGATAAGAAACCGACATTATTCTTCTAGGTAACTGCTTAGTTACCTATAAGTTGTCAATATCGGTTGACAGATTCGCCCTATAAGTCACTTAAACATATGAATATATTTACGAAATGGTATATGAAATTGTACGAAGTATTTTAGTATAATTCAAAGTTATAAAAGTTAGTCGGGTTAAATAATGGACCAATTCCCATAAAATTTGGAATAGATTTTTGCTCGTATTTATTTCAAATTTCAGCTCTATACTCGTATGTATTTTGGAATTAGAAATGAGTCATTTTTGGAGGCGACTTTAATATGTGTGGTAGGTTCAATTATAAAAAGGAAAATTTCTAATTTATTGGTTTTAAATTATATATACACAACTATGATTAAAATAAAATATCTTTAATATCTATATTCAAACTTTTGTTAACATTTCTTTTCTACGATTATTTTTTACAATTTATTGCACTGTCAAATTAGCCAAAATTAAGCGATTTGATTTATCTATTATAATTATAAATCTCATACCATTCTCATTCAAAACATACATACGTTAAAATAATGTTCATAAATTCGCTGATAAACAATAAAACTCATATGAAAACAATTACCCATGTACAAGTATGTGTTTATTACACGAAAATGTGCGTTTAATTTACCCCCACGCACTTTCCTCTTGTTTTAAATATATTCACATATAGACAGACATAGATACGCACCTATACAAACTCATATTAAATCTTAAAATAATTTGGTAAAAGTTGTGAAAATCAGTTAAAAGATTTCATTCATTCATGCATACTCCTGACAAAAGGACTTGTTTATACAAGTAGTTAAACACATAAAATACAATGACGATATTTAGCGTTTTTGTTTTAGTTATTTAATTTATTGAGCTTTAAATAGATAAATGTGTTATATTATATTTAATAAACTTCAAACTAAAAAATGTCAATAATTAATTGTCGTTTAGTTTTATTGAATAGTTGTTATCTAGTGAAAAATAGCCGAAACGAAGTGCCATCTGCTTAATCCACCCACTTACCATATGTTTCTCTTTATATGCTTTTTTGTGGAATAAAAAAAACTTAAAAAAAATCCAAGTCAAACTCCCTCTTTATGAAGTCGTCTAAATAAAAAAAGACATACTAAAGAATATTAAAGAGAGAAAGTCTTTTTAAAGAAAGGAAACAAAATAAACGTAAAACATAAAGAAGACAACAGAATGAAACTTACCCCCTGCAGTTTATGATGATTTCGGTTGTTATTTGAATGTTAGAGTATAACAAATCATTTATCATAATTCTTGTATTTATGTGCGATGTTGATATTTTCCACTTTTTCTCAATGAAGGTTGATTTTGTTTCCCCCTTCTGATTCTATCCTGCAATTGCTTATGATACAAAATCATGAGAATGAATGATTTTAATACTTTGGTATAAGTATAGAAATGATGATGGGTTGTGGTGTGGCGTGGTGGTTTTGTTACTCCTGACTTTATTTCTTTTTTTTTTTTTTTGCATTTTTATTAATTTTTATTTATGATGAGTCATTTGCACGTTTACAGCAATTTTAACCTTTTACACATGAATTCATTCAACAAAAGTTGTTTGTTTGTTAGAGAAACAAAAAAGAAAATCAACACAATAATATAAAATTGAAAACATTGCAAAAAGTTTAGACTTGCAAGAATTTTTCAATGACAAGTTTTTTTCATTCAATGCTAATATTTTGTTTTCACATAATAATGTTGTTTTATTGTTATGTTTGTAATATGTATACTTTTAATTTTTTTTGTTTTACAAAATCAAAAGAATAGATTATTTTAAAAGTCAGAATCTATGTAACTATTGAAAATATCATGGAATTCTGAATAACGAGTGCTGAAATCCATTACATAAAATGGGCATCCTTCAATAACTCCTTCCGTACGCAACGTTATCTATGGTAAGTCACATCTTTTTCAGATGGTTTAGTTCCACCAATATTTTATCTGAACCGTTAGCTGTCCCCTAAAAATAATATGTATCAATCTTTAACTAACGTATAATTATATGGAACTAGCTATACCCAGTGTGCTCTGATACCCTAAAAGCAATATAAGTAAATAAAAAACCCACTTAACGATTTTGAAGTACAATAGTTTATCAGATTACATATAAGATATGCTTAGTTCGTAAATTTGTTTATATTTAAGAAAAATGTTAATAGTTTCTAATATATATGGAATTGTGTATTTAATTCATATGTGTGGTGCCAAGTCCCGATATTCTCTAAATGTTCACATGAATGTTAAAGTTCTTTATGTAAAATCTAAAGATTATAGTTTTAAAAGGTTCTTAATATTCAATAGTTCCCCAAATGAACGAAATTTTGTATTTATTTCATATGGGAGGTACCAAATCCCCTATTAAAAGACCCTGGTTATATTCTAAATTTTCAGATGAATGTCAAAGTTCTTCAAGTAAAAATTTCATATGGGGGCTATTTAATTCATATGGGGGCTTCAAACAAAAAAGTCCGAAATTACAAAAAATTCGGTTCAGCCGTTTAGTAGTCTATAACGTTCAAACATACATGAAAACTTTTATGTTATTACTTTTCTAATTGATCAAATATTTGTAGAAATAAGTTTTCTCATGTCTTTAATAGAAAAAATCCCAAAAGTTAAATCTATTACAATTCCAGGATTTATTGAACATTATAAATTTAGTAATTTGCATGTATGTATGTATGTGTGTGAAAGATTTAGAGATTTTCAAAATAATTAATCAAATATTTGTAGAAATAAGTTTTCTCATGTCTTTAATAGAAAAAATCCCAAAAGTTAAATCTATTACAATTCCAGGATTTATTGAACATTATAAATTTAGTAATTTTCAAAATACAAATACATATATAATTTTGTTCAACACAAATTGATAATGCTCTTTAAATACGGTTAAAGCGCTTTTAGGGGCTGGGCCTAGTATAGGAGAAATAGAAGTATACAAAACTAATATTTTGCCAAATTATGTATCAATATCTTAATTTGGTAATAAAAGGACTTTGTATGGGAGCTATGACCAATTATGTACATAATGACAAAATTTCAGAATTCTACTTGGTAATAAATATTGTGAATCTAAGTGATTTTCTGGACCTAGTATGAGAGCTATGCCCAAATATGGATCGGCCATAAAACAATTTTATAGTGAATTTATGTACATAAGAGCAATGTTTTTGATAAATGTATGGATATCAATATTTAGTTATGAGTTATGTGCGTTTTTTCTGATTTTCGGAAGGGAACCTTGTATGTGTGTTTTTCTAAAAGGGACCTTATATGAGAGCTATGATCAATTGTGTACCGACCGGAAAAACATATCAGAATATTATTTATCTGTATATGAGCAACACTTGTGCCAAACTTTATATGGATGAGTTTAGTAATGAGTTATGTGCGTTTTAGTTATTTTCGGGAGGGGACCTTGTATGGGAGCTATGACCAGTTATAGATCGATGGAAAAAAAATGTCCTAGTGATATTTTTGTGTATATGATCATTACCTGTACCAAATTTTATATGGATATGTTAATAAAGTAATGAGTCATACGTGGACCGATCCAAAAAAGCTTTCATTGTAAAATTTCTGTATATAAGAGCAATACTTGTACCAAATTTTATATCGATATCTTAATTTTGTAATGAGTTATGCTCGTTTAAGTGATTTTCAGGAGGGAACCTTGTATGGGAGCTATGACCAATTATGGACCGATCCAAAAAAACTTTCATTGTAATATTTCTGTACATAAGAGCAATACTTGTACCAAATTTTATATCGATATCTTAATTTAGTAATGAGTTATGTGCGTTTAAGTGATTTTCGGGAGGGGACCTTGTATGGGAGCTATGATCAAATATGACCAAATATGGACAAACAATACTTGTACCAAATTTTATATCGATATCTTAATTTAGTAATGAGTTATGTGCGTTTAAGTGATTTTCGGGAGGGGACCTTGTATGGTAGCTATGACCAATTATGTACCGATCCAAAGAAGCTTTCATGGTTATATTTTTGTATATAAGAGCAATACTTGTACCAAATTTAATATCGATATCTTAATTTAGTAATGAGTTATGCGCACTTAAGTGATTTTCGTGAGGGGACCTTGTATGGGAGCTATGACCAATTATGGACCCATCCAAAAAATTTTTCCTTTGAATAAATTCTATTGTCATAAAATTTTAATTTCTAAAATTTTTTGAAGATATCGACATAACGACGGAAGTTATTAACAAAAAAACAAATTTCCGGGAATATGTACTTTTGTATGGGAGGTATAAGAAATTGTTGGCCGATTCTGCCGATTTTACGCAGAGATTAAGCTCTTCTACGGAAACGAATGTGTGCCAAATTTTATGGAATTATTTTGCATAGTTTTCGAGAAAATTACATCAGAATGTGTAAAAAATGCTTATTTTTTCGAGGTTGTTTCAAATTTTGATTCATAACTTTTCCCGATGTGAACCGATTTTGCCCATTTTCAATACCAAATTGCTTAGGATAACAATAAATATTTTCAGTGAATTTGGTTGATGTCCTTGGCTTAGTTTTAACGTGAGCGTGTTTTAGGCAGACAGACGGACATAGCTAAATCGACTCAGAATTTCATAAGGACCAAGAATATATATACTTTGTTGGGTCTCAGATGAATATTTCTTGGTGTTACACACGGAATGACAAAGTTATATATACCCTCTATCACCACTGATGGTGGTGGAGGGTATAACAAACACACATTAATTTGTATATACATATGTGTAGATAGAAGCTTTGTAATTAATAAAACCTAAATTAAAAATTGTAATTGGTAACTTCAATTACAATTATATGTAATTGTAATTGGCAAAACATTATTTAAAATTACATGTAATTATAATTGTAATTGTCCATGTAATGAATTACTTTGTGTAATCATTACCCCCCTGGTAACATCGAATTTTAGCACAAAATTTCATCAAGCAATGACAGACTTCTGATACAAATGATACGCTTTATATTGAAATGGTGATTTAAAAAACATCAGAAAAATATGATAAATTTTGAAGTCTGGGTGCCTTAAAGAACCAAACAGAAATCGCATACTTTTGAACCTGGACAAGTCAAATAAAACTCTATTCCAAAACCGAGCAAAGATATTGGATCCGCTTGCAGTTCAAAACATTTTAACAGTCATAACATGAAGTTGACAAATATTTAAATAACCAAAAACTTAATTTATATTGATTGGTTCCTGGCGGTACCACCAGGCTATTAAGGGTTAAGACAATAATTTGACTTGAAGTGATATTCTGAAAGGGACTTTATATGGGAGTGGAGTCAATTACAATTTTTGTATTGTTATGCCAGTAATGAGCGCTAAAGTAATTTTCTGAAATAGACCAATGGAGGTAAGGTCAATTATGGTCTAATGGCTTATGTCGAATTTCGTCGTAAGCCATTAGACCAGATTCGATCTATTCGTTTCGGTTTACTTTAAAATTTTTTATGGAGGGTATCTTTTTTGAGTGAAAATATGTGTTATCAAAATGTCAATGCTATGTTGTCAAACAGCACGTTGTGTTGTTGTAAGGACACAAAGTGTAATCGATATAACAACAATGCGTTGTTGTAATGACAATGCCATACCAAAATGACAACTGTGGTCATCAAAAATAATAACTTGGTATACATTAAATTGTATACAAATCCGTTGTCTATATGTTAACAAACGTATTAAGCTAATTTTTGACAAGAGATTGTATCAAGTTCGATACTTTCTTTCTTGTGAGTACGGTTAACAATTTGTTAATGACTTGTACTTACACATCTACTTACTTTTCAATGACTACTATGTACTCATTTATAAGCGAGTGTGGTACCTACTTGCTTCGAATGTTATCCTCGTGCAGAAATAATGTGTTAAACTGCCTTTGCATATGTAGTAAAAAGTATTTTTGCTTAAAAACACATACAGGCTACTTTTATTTATCGCCACCAAAAAAATTTTACACGGTTCACTAATTTTCTAATGAGTATGATAAGTTGATTAAATCCCAACGCTAAAACTTTTAATCAACCATTAAATTTAAATATTAACCTTAAACAATATTAAACAGAGTGATAAATTTTTACTGTTTGCTTCAGTCTTACAAACAAAAATAATAAAAATTAACTGTTTACAAAAATTTCAAGTACTAAAAATATGTTTTGGGCCATTTTTTCCATTCATTCATTTATTCAACTAACTTAGAGTAAGCTTTTTTGTTTTAAACCGCAATTACTTAATTGTTATGATGACTATATTATGGCGATAACAGCATTTAAGTAAATGTAAGTAAGTCCAAAGATGTTTAACAATATATTTTCCAATTTCCTTAAAAGATTAAACTCTGCAAGAAATAAAGAAAATAAATAGACTGGAGAAAAAATTATTATTTTAATTGGCATACAACGCTACACTTTCACAGACAGTGAGGAGTCTTGTCTACTTTTGGTGAAAATATTACAACGAAGTATTGCAGAAAAAACAACGGTTTTATAGGTTTAAGGGTTATTTTAACCTTATTTTCTTCATAATTTTTCAATTTTTTTCGCGTCATGATTGCAGTTAAGCCCAGTCAGTGCCAATGGGAAAAATAGAAAAAAAATACAAACAAGTAGGAAGAGAATAAAACGAAAAGAATCTGTTACAATTAGTTCTGGTTAAGAAAGTGAACGAAGGCACAGAAACGGTCTGCATTATGTGTTCCGTTGTTTTTTTTTAAGATTTTTTATTCTTTTTTTTTTGTTTTTACTACTTCAGTATTATTTTTCATTCTTATTTGCAGAACGAACGGCTTATCTGCAAAGTAATTTGTCATTATTTAAAAACATTATAAACTTGAACAATTATTTTTCATAATTTTTTCTTGTTTAAATTATGAAAATTAATGGAATTTATAATTTTTGTTTATTTATTTAAATAAAAGCCAACAAGGCGGAAGGTGTTTTAAACAAAGTTTTAAAAATAAAAAATCACGT
Organism: Lucilia cuprina; assembly: GCF_022045245.1. Taxonomy (NCBI): domain Eukaryota; kingdom Metazoa; phylum Arthropoda; class Insecta; order Diptera; family Calliphoridae; genus Lucilia; species Lucilia cuprina. The sequence continues at coordinate 44,650,517 of NC_060952.1, read as the reverse complement.
TATCATTTAATACTTTACAAAATTTTTTTAGAGGATAAAATTTTTATTACAGAAATAAATTAAATGAAAATAAAAAATGTATTACAGAATAATGAAATGCTACAATTAAGGGATTTCTATAGGGTAAATGTACCAGTAGTCGGCAGTTTAAAGTTTTGCTCTTTTTCAAACTATCCCCCTAAAGAGTCGGAAAATGTTATTACGATGATTTTTAGTTATTACAATTATGTGTTTAGTTAAGTTTTAGATCCACTTAACATTTTTGAAAAACAAATAACCATATTTTCCATTGGTCGGCACCAGTGTTTCTAAGTACGCCAAAAAATGTTCCTATAGTCGGCAGTAGATTTTTTGTTTGAAAAAAGCATAATTATATAGAAAAAACTAATATATACACAATTTTCCAAAGAAAATGTTTAATTAAATTTTTTCTATAGAAATATTTGTAATAATATCGTTTTTTTCTGTAGAAAAATATGTTATAAACATAATTATAATTGTAATAATTATACAATATATAATTTTTTCTATAGAAATTGAGTTATACAAGCAATTTTCTATACAAAATTATAATTTTTGTTAGAGAAAAAAGTATTTTTTAAGGAAAAAGTCTTATATATTTTTAAAGAAAATCTTGTATAAAAATATGCAATTAAACATAAGTTTCCTAGAGGATATTACAATAAGAACATTTTTCTATAGAAAAATTGTCATATTAGGAATTTACTATAGAAAAAAAACTGTTATACTGATAATGTTTTCTGTAGAAAAACAGTTGAGATGTCATTTTTGCTAGGAAAATTTCAATATGCAATTTTTTTTTTTTTTTTAACTGTTATACACATATTTTTTGTATAGAAAATTATATTCTGTAGGGAAAATGTTAATCTTCTATAGAAAAAGCTATTATGAAAGTAATTTTCTATATAAAGAAATGGGTATACACACAATTTTTAACAGAAAAACTGTTATACACATAATTTTTTGTATCAAAAATTTGTATACTTAAAATGTTCTATAGAAAAAATTGTATACATATACAAATTTTTAATAATAATATAATCATTTTTTTGTTAGAGTTTTTTAAAGACCTACAAAAACTATAAACAAAAGTGTAATAATATCTTTCAAATTTTCCTTCTTTTTTAATAACTGGAACTACTATAAAGAAAACATCATTAAGGGGGTGCTTTAGTATATATTGGTAATAGGTTAAATCTGAAGCACATTTTTTTGTTATATAAAGGATTTCTTCGAAATGTGGTAAAAATATCTCGGCAGCGTAATTTCATGTCAAGTTAGTATTATTGGATAGTCGGTACAATATAATTTTTTCTATATCATTAACGAAGTGCCGGATTTAGCGGGAGTCAAAGTTGATTATACAAGGTTTTATTCAAATGAGGCTATTTAGATAGCTATTTCTTTATTTTTTCCAAAAAAAAATAATTTTTTTTCAAAATGGATATTTTTTCGCTTAAAAGAAAGCTTATACAATTTGCTTGAAGGGCTTTATAGTCCCATAATGGGATACGAGTGGGATATCCATCAAAAAAATATTTTTTAACTAGGTCACTTTACACGAAATTCCCCATATATCTATGTAATTGCCTTTTTGTGCTGTTCTATTACGATTTTAAATTTAGTAAAGAATTTCAATGACTAAAAAAATTGATTTCCGTTAACAAAACTATTTGCTTAATCATTAACTTTCTTAAATTAAAATTCAAAAATTTGAAAATAATAAAAATTCCTAAAATTAATTTTCTCAAATTTAAAATAAAAATATGTGTGTGTTAAGTATTTTTTATTAACGCGACATTCCATAAATGCAAAATAATAATTGTAATTTAACTCAGCTTACATACATACAATCACATATTAAAATACATACATATTGACACGAAAAGATGAACATGTAATTAAAATATATTAATTTAAGAAATAGAAACAGGAAAAAATTATTTTGAGTTTAATTTTTTTCAGACAAAAATTATGCAATTTACTAGTAATGACAGCAGCGAGCAACAAGTGATATTCAAATTAAAATTTTACCTTGAACTATGAAATTACATTTAAGCTATACAATGGGGTAAAATTAAATATTCTAGATTACTTCAAAGTATAATGACAATTTTGCTAAGTACATTTTTTAGAATTCTTATAAAATATAAATACTTATGTATGTATATGACTTTTTAAAATAAATTTATATATAATTTCTTATAATTTTTGTTAGTTCTCTAAAATTTGTTAATTTAATCCCATTGTGTAGTTATTGTAATGTCCGAGAGGTTATAAGAATGCACTTTATATGTGTTTTTTTAAGTTGAAATATTAAAAGTAATGGCTACTATGAAATGCGGTAAGATTGAGTATCTCGTATAGAAACGTACGAGTAAAATACGATAATAACAATTTAATGAGATGACATTATTATGACCACTTTAACATTAATACAATTTTTCTCTTTCTCATAGTGATTTGCAATTGTTTTATTTTGTTAAGAAAAAATCTGATGATAATAATATTTAATACTAAAAACAAGTGTTGTTTGTTTGTTATTTTTTTTCTAAATCATTAAAACTTTAATGCATTCAAATGTTTACAAATTATGCGTATTTATGGACTTAAATAAACTGTTTCGCACATTTCATTATTTTATTCCCTTCTTCACGCATTCTCTCGTTCTTTTGAGCCAAAAACATAAAAAATAAATCGCGTACAAATTGAATATAATTTCAGTTTTGATTTTCTTCGTTTTTTTTTATTTTACGATTATTATGTAAAACGTTTCATTTAAAACTCAAACCCAGACCGTGGAACACGTTACTATACAGACTCACTTACAAGTCCAGTGACTTGGCATCTCATAATCAAAAATGGGTAAAAATGTAAAATTTGTTGCCACCCTAAAAACGTTCGTTGTTCACTTTAATTCAAGTCAGTTTAATAATTCAGACGTCATAAAATACTGGCCAACAATCGCAGCAACGACAGCTACAAGAATGACTGTTGAAAAAATCTATACGTAACAGCTACAAAGTGGTTAGTATTAAAATGTTTAACCGTTATTCAAATACAGGATAGCGGGGTTTGTTTTTCTTATTAAGTCATACCAGTGTTTTTTCTTCCTTTTTTCGTTTTACACTTTATTCATTTTCCATTCCACTTCCCTAGAAATAATCGTTATTATTTCTAGAGGAAGCTGAAGAAAAAATTCTGCAATAACAAGAACAACAAAGAAATATTTAATGTCGCGGTTTTAACGCTATGTGATCCGTGGCGATTAAATGTGGTTTTTGTGGTTTTCCTTAGCGCACCCCTGTTGCCCATCATCTCCCATTGCTGCCACCCATTTGTACATTTATCAATGATGAAGTACTTTGGAAGAGTATATTTAAATGTTCATTTTTTGTTTTATTTCGTTTCAAACTCTATTTGCGAAGGGTGACCCCAACGGCGTAAAGTTGTGTAATATGTTTTTTATTTTTTTTACATCAAGGCGAGGCTGTATATATTTGTTGGTTTTTTAAGTTTTTTTTTTAAATTAATCCTGGACAAATATTTTCTTTATTAGAGTTTTTCATTTCAGTATTTTCATTGTCACTGCTTTTAGTTAAATGAGTGTCATTAAATTAAATCGATTATTTTTTTCTATTCTATTAATTTTATACCAACACATTAAAACATTATTCTTGATAAACATACATTAACAAGGATATGCACTTTTATTCATAACAGTTAATTGTATAAATTTTTAAACTTTTGTGTAATTTGTGAAATCAAACAAATATTATTTTAAATAGTATTTTAAAAATCGATATTTTTATAACATACAACACTTTGATATATGTATAATTAATAATATGTATTTACTTTTGATTTGATGTTACATATATTTAGAGGATTCACACGATCGTCATATATCATAACATAATAACACGACAAAATATGACCGAGAGCTGAAAGAAACCATCATAAGTGCTTTCGTCCTACATAGTATGCTATTTCAAATTGGAATCAGCTGATACAAATATTTATCCCCATATTCATAAATGCTTAATAAAGTTATTGATGGTTTATTGTATGAATTTTATATGGAAAATGTGCATAATAAACCTATTAATATCTTTATGAATACGGTTGTTAATTTATAAATATTTTTTGTAAAAATTGCAAAAGCAAGTCAAAAAACTAATATAATAGTCGATCTGTGCCTAAAATGCATATTGGTTGAATATACAATCCATTTTTATTAAAATTTTAAAATATATTCTTTTATATTTGGATAAAAGGAATTGTTTAAAAACATATATTCTGTTTTATTTGAATAAAAGAAATTTTTTAAAAACATAAACAACTGTCAATGATTAAGCCGGAAATATCGTATAAAGCCTTCTTCAAAAAATTATTAAAATATAATAAATACCTTAAAAATCTTTGTAACTAATAAGACGAAATTCAATACAAATGAGTTTTATATAAAGCACAGTACCTTATTATATTACATATAGGATTTTGAATAAGGTTTTGACTTAAATTACATTTATCTCTCCCTAGAATGATTTGACCTGGAGTCGAACCAGGGAACCCCATAATCTGGTACCATTAAAAGCAGTAGATCACAGGGCAGAGTTTCGTACTTTGTCTTGCCCCGATTTTTGGAGAGGACTTTTCGGGTTGTACATGATGGTTGTAGTTTAAACAGTGACAACAGTTACTCCTCTGAGGTAAGACTGTTGCTGTAATGTGTATATGCTACTCCTTGGATCCATGCGAGTGTGTCGGACGAATGGGAAGTGTGTTGAGTGGAATAGTGGCAGATGACCGGTGAATTCATTGAATTTTCTTGCCCGGGAAAATTAGGGTTAACTCTGTTCATAACAGATTTACAACAGTGTGTTCTGTATAAGTGAGCACAAGTCTTCGTCATAGTTGATGGATTTGTATTTCGGTCTACCGATTACTTCTATAAGTGCTGTTGCCAAATCAACAGATGCCATACCTTCTCTGTGGTTGTAAACGGAAGTGATGTTTTTGTATATTGGAAGTAAAGCAACGGGTAGGAGGTAGGAGCTTAGATATCCTAAGTACTTGAGCAAAGTATTTGCACATGACCCGAAGAACATTGTACAAAAATTGCACAAAGGGACTGTTGTGAGTTGTCTAAAAAGTACCACCGTGAAATAAAGCCAACATGGCAGCACTTCAACTTCTTACTTACCATTATCACCAAACCTTGTCACATATGGGAATCAAGGTAATTTATAAACCTTGGTCCTATTATAAAGCGAACTTTTCAGTAGTGTCATCATTTTCATACTTATTGACCATAAAAATACATAGGGATGTTTTTTTTGTTTTTTTGAAAAACCTTTTCATAGGTATACTGGTATTCTGAAGTCAGTTATGAAGTTTAAAGTTTCTTCTGAAAGAGGCTTTTTATTGTGAAATCAACTTGATAGAATTTTGGTAGACACTATAGTGTTTTTAACAGACTTACTAATAGCTAGAATCTAATGTCCTTGGCCTACAACCGAGATTTTAATATGCTACAACCTGAAAGCCATAGTCTTTTTTGATGCATGCAACCTCTCTGATTTAATTTTTAAATTTAACGATTTGGATTAAATAAAATCTTTTAAATTTAAAACGGCATAAAAATATTATATGTATCTGTCAAAATTAATTTTGAAAATTTTATGAAACAATATTTTAAACTTACTTTATTATAACTGCAACATTAACATTGTATACTTTTATCATATAATAACAAAAAAATATGTGAACGCTGACAGACATCATCGATCATTTAAAAATAAAATCATTTTTGACATAATTATTGTTTTAAATAATGCAAAAAATCAAAACGAGACACCAGAGGGCAATTTTGCCAAATCGTTGCAATGTCAATATATTTATCTAATAGGAATTTCGACTTCATTGTGTGTGTTTGAGTTTTTTTTATTAAATTTTTATACGAATCAATCAGTAACTGTGGAAAAAAGAATTAAGACAATTTGATGTATTGTTTTGATTTTTCAACATCGGTTCAATATTCAATAAAAAAATACATGGTTACAGTTTGTAAAGATAAAATGACAAATTACATTTTGAAATATTAAAGTGTTTTTTAAGAGGGTTTGTCTCTACTTTTTTTCAGTTTTTGTCTATTTCTTATATCGACTCTTAAGATTTTTTCGCAAGAATACAAACATGACATTTAACTGTCAGTTTGATCATTAGATACTTCCACTTTAGCCAAAACATTTAAAAAATAAATTAAAAAGTTTTTGTATAGGTCCATGGTAAAATATTTATAGTTTTTTAAACTGATCTTATTTATATAATTTTATATATTATGGAAGGCTTTTAAAGTTTCATTGCATTTCGATTCATTAGATGTAATGAATGTGTTGTATGTGTTAAATGTTAAATATCCGCCAAACATGCGACCTGTGTTAGTATCGGTACTAATACGGTCATATAATTTAATTAGAACCATATTATTAAAGTCCTAGAATATATTAATTTTTTGTCTACATTTGCAATACCTTCATTAGTGAAACAACAACTTTACCCTCAACATGTGTGAACGTTTGAGTTTTAATGTTCTGATTTACAAAAATATCATAATTTAAACAAAGATATACATATGTACATACATACATATTTGGAATAAATATACATAATTTTCTCTGAATGTGTATATTTTTGAAGTAAAATCTGTTAAATAAAAAAATCAAATGCAAAATGAAAACAAGTAGGAAAGTATAGTCGGGCATGGCCGACCATATGATACCCTACACCATGAGTATATTTTTACAATTTTTACTTTTATAAAATTTTTATTTTTTGTAAAGAAACTGTTAAATATTACCATAATTCCAAAATATTTAAGCCATTTATTGATAAAAAACTAAAATTTCTAAATGAGGCTTTATATAGGTCAAATATGGGCCGATCCTCGGTAAATTTGGGAAAAGGATATATTTCTAAATAACAGTTAGTTTTGTTGAGTTTCATTGCGATACAAATGGTTACAAGTCAATTTTAGACGTTTAAGTCATTTTTTGAAGGGGGGTTTGTATGGGGGCTAGGGTCAAATATAGGCCGATCCTTACGAAAATCTGCAGTATCATTTATACTTATATAAAACTTATTTGTGCCAATTTTTAGAGAGATAGCAGAATATTTGACGTAATTATAGCATAAAAAGTTCAAATCGGGAGGTACGGTTGTATGGGGGCTAGGTGAAATAATGGACCGATTTCAACCATTTTCAATAGGCTTCGTCCTTGTGCCAAAAAACATGCTTGGTCCAAATTTCATCAAATTACCTTGAAAATTGCGGCCTGTACCTTGCGCACAAAGTTTACATGGACAGCCAGCCAGCCAGCCGGACAGACGGACGGACGGACGGACATGTCTTAATCGACTCAAAAAATGATTCTGAATCGATCGGTATACTTTAAGGTGGGTATTGGACCAATTTTTTTGTATGTTACAAACATCAGCACAAACGTATAATACCCTACCCACTATAGTGGTGTAGGGTATAATAAGATAAAACGAAATACGTACACATGAGGAAGCTTTAAATGTTAAAGATGAAAAAAAAATTAGAAAAAAGGTCAACCAAAATGATGGATGATCTTTATGTCAGCACTTGACGAGACATTGTTACAGCATTTTGTATTTTCTAAAGTACAACAACATAAAGCCGGAAGAAAATCGTATAATACACATACTTACATTGATACTTTTACTCATACACATACAGACACATCAATAATAATGTCTGTCTGGCTTTGTCGGTTGAATGCCTGACATATTTTGTTACGATTTGTGTCACAGAAGTTGGGAGGTTTAATTTTAAACTTTTTGTTAAATGATTTTCATGGTTTAAAATTTTTTTAACGTATATATACCCATAAACATTACTTAATATATAAAAGTTATCGAAACTGTTTGCTTCCTGTAAAACAGCATATATATTTTTTACAAATTTCTAATTAAAGATATTTTACGTTTTGTTCCTTTTTCCGTTTCCACATCTTATCTTGAGAATACAAATGTACATATACGTATGTGTATGCTTGGTTTAGTATTTTTAATAATTTTTCGAAGAACATATGTTTTTCTATCTTTGCATATAAATCTTTCAACGACCAATGCTATAACCCCGATTTTTTTGATATTCGTATCCTGCAAACTCATTCTCACGAGTATAAATCTTGTACGATTTCTATTTCAAATAAGTGTTAAAACTTTAAACACTTAAAATTTGTGTAAAAATTTATAGTCTTTAGCATCACGTGTCTACCACGAGTTACTTTTTTTGTCGGTTTATTATTTCCGCGCTCATCCTTGTTACACAGCCACAGATTGTTTATGCTTTAAGGGTATGATGATGACACAGTGTTTCTATGTATGTGAGTAGACAATTTTTTTTTTTGGGTTAAACATAAGTCATGTTACTCTTAAGGTATGTTTGTTTGTTTAGATTTTCACGACAAAAAAAAACAAAAAACAAAAAACGAGATAGTATATGTTTCTATTTATAACCTTTTGAATACACAATTATTAAACCTATAATGTTCAGAATGGTTGCAAAAAATCCTTTAATTAGTTGTTTCCATACACCAAGTTTTGACAGAATCTTTCAGACCAAAAGAAAGTGTCCTGCCAATATTGTCTTTTGTAGCGGCTCAATCTTAGCCAAATACTGGCACTGAGCTTGGTTTTTTTTAATTCAGCTAATCGGTTAAGCTTCCAGAAGAGTTGAAGAACGTATTTATATGGTAATATGGCAGAGATACAAGTCGAAACGGCTCAAATCGGCGGCGGTTGGCCGCCGGTAATATTTTTGAAGCCGCGCCGCCACTATAAATGTTCATTTTTCTGCAGAAAAAAACTTATATAGAGACAGATTTCTATATAACAGACAAAATTATTATACAGAGAGGTAATATTTTTGAAGCCACGCAGCTACTATAAATGTTCATTTTTCTGCAGAAAAAAACTTATATAGAGACAGGTTTCTATATAACAGACTATTATACAGAGATTTTTCAATATAATAAACGCTTATAAGGTCAATTTCTGAAGAAAAGTTTAAATTGAGCCTACAATTTAGCCGTCGCCGATATTTTCTATAAGAAGCCGACGCCGCCGACCTAAAATGATTGCGCCGCTGCCGATCATTTTACATCGGCTTGTATCTCTGTAATAAGGTCAAAACTCCGTCTTAACTACTCACAGTCCGTGCTTGTTTAAATCCATAATAGACTATGAAAGTTTCTTTTAAACTCACTCCAAATTATACGCACATTCATGTTTAATGGCTTTTCATATTTTAATAAATTTAAGCCTTTAAAGGGTTAAATTTAAATTTTATCACTCAACAAAACCTCGTATGTAAATAGGAACTTAATCGTATGAATAGTTTTTGTTACAAATCTTTATTCCTTTCGCAGGATTTAACGATGATAAACGGAAAGAAAACCTTTGATTTCAAAACAATCCTTAGTTTGTTTTTCCAAAGTCAAATAAACAAACACACTCATTTAATAACCTCAGTGTAAGTGAATAGCTATAACAAAAACAAGGATCATTTTAACAATCATTTATAACATGGTTTACGGTTTTTATTTGTTGTTTCTATTCCATTTCCATTCTATTCTAATTTCCCTTTGACTTTTTATGCCCTTTTAAGCATTGTGAATGTGTAGATGTGTATGTGAACGATTTACATAAATACATTCATCCCCTTATGGTTTTTGTTATGTTTTTCCAGTTTTTTTTAGCAAGTACCACTCTCATCTATATTCATCTTCAATTCATTTATCACAATTTAAAATAATATATTTATGTATGTTCGTTTGTTTGTGTACGTGTGTTCAAATCTGCTCAAATACAATTTCACCGTTTTATTGTCTCTTGTGTTCAAAATCCTTAAATGAGTCCTTAAGTGGTGGTAAATTCACACCTTTAAATGAATGTGAGTGTGTGTTGTAAACTGATACAAGTCATATTTTGTGTTTTTATATTCTTGTCTAAGGTTTTGAGATTTTAAAGAGGAAATTAAATATCATTGCATTTATTATTAATTTTTTATAGTGAGAGTTTTTTAATCAAACAAGTCATTGAATGAAATTTTAATGATTTTAGGAAATATGATAATATCATAGTATTGATTACTAGCTCTTTTTCTGATTCTGTAAATCAATATTTTGTTAGTCGAATTTTTGTTTGAATTTAATACAAATTTTACGTTATAGTTACAACTGATGCTGTTTACCCTTTACTTTCAAATGTGTAAATGAAATATGAAGAAATAGTTTAAAACTCGTAATTCCATTATGTTAAGTCTTGACTTAAAATAATTCAAATTTAGTTTATATTTTTCATTTTGTTGAAAATGTTTGAAATTTTTTCGAGATATTATATATATTATAGATATTTTACAATGTTGGCTGATATTTTCTTGTTTAAGGATTTGTTTTCAACATTCCAATTTCTGTTTTCTTAATTATAGAAAATTTGCTATTTACTGAATATGGAAATAGTTTTGTAGATAATAGAAAAATAATTTTTTAACTCAAGAATGCAATTTTTTCCAATATTTGGCAACTTATTTTCCCTCATTTTTTTCAAAATGGACAGCATAAATTATTTCCTTCAAGAGCTTTGTTGCCACTCGGTGGGGTGCAAGAGACGTATGCCTTTTGGCGTTAAAATATTTTATTTATATAAAACCAAAAAGTTCTTAAAAGTAATGGTCGAAGTTTTTTTGAGCAATAAAAAAAAAAACAAACGTTTATCACTCTCGCATACTATCAAGCATACAGGGATAGTATAAGCTTTCTTTTAAGATAAAAGGATTATTTAGAAAAAAATTTTTTCTTGGAAAGATTTTTTGAACTCCTTTGAACAAGTTTTGTTATGACCAATAGGTGAAAAGTTACACTCATTTGAATAAAATCCTGTATGACCTAAATGTCTATCTTTGACCTCCTCTAAGGCCGGAAGTTCTTGACCAATAGAGATGAAAATTTCTGTCTGACCGACTATACAATAGTACTAACCTTAGTGCAAAATCGATTTTTTGAGTTGGGTCCTTTGACTTGAAATTCCTCTATACATATAATGCTATAAACTAAATGAGAATTATTTCAATTCATTTTATTGTCCCGTAAAACAACACACACAAAAAATGTATTTGTTGTCGTAAAAGCAGATACATTATAACAACATAACATATAAAGTTTATTTAAAAGTTTCAATAGTTGTAAATAACATGATATGTTTCCTTTTTATCAGTATTTAGTTGTTGTAAAAATAATTATGTTTCAGGGAATCATACTCAAATTTACAATCTCCATAAACGTGAAAATATTCACAGTAATTAAAATATTGTTTAAATCTAATTAAAATAATAATTAATTGTTTTTGATACAGTGAACATAGTATAGTTGTAGTCTCCATGTCGAACCAAGTTTTTTCTCTGAATTTAAGCATTCAGTTGGCTGTGGTATATTATATAGACTGCTGGTAGATATTTAAAGTACTTAAACAATACAAATCAAATCCTTTACAAAGCCCCAAAGTTGTTTATAATAACTTTTTGGTGCTTCTTTTCTCTAGCACTGCCAAAATACATACTACATATTAATACATATCCTGCCGTTCCCTTTGATTCCCTTTTTTACCAGCTTTATAAAAGATATTGTTTTAAAAAACTTTTCTAAATCCTCAATAATGTTTCTTTAAATAAGTTTTTATAGTGTCACTTGTACGAAATTACACAAATTTCTTACGTTTGCCAAAGTCAAAGACAAGACACCTTGAATTTACTCAAATCTTCCAAACAGAGAATTGTAGTAAAGTGAATTGGCAATATTCATACATTTGCGTGAAAGAATGTAAACTATGGCAACCAATATATTTCACTTAAAAGTCTTATTAAAAACAAAAGTGCGATAAAATTGAATTTGCATTCAAAAGACATTAACCGCAGCAGTTGCTTGTATTTTTTACACATTATTTGCTGCCTAAAAATTTGTGTTTTCGAATAAAAAACAAGTTTCAGAAAAAAAAAATACGCCTGAGAAACAAAAGTGAACAGCAAACTGCAATGACAGGAAAAGTAAAAATTAAATTTAAATGGTACGGAAAGTGAAAAAAAGAAACCAAAATGCTAAAACTCCGAGTAGTGAAAAAGAAAAAAAAAAAAAAAACAGACAACAGCTTGTCAATGGCGGTATATCCGCTACCCATTCATTTCCTCACACTCACGCATTACTAACACCCTTCCTGTGCACAGATACACACATCAAGCACTTCAGCAATTGAACAGTAAACAGTTGTCGCCGTTGCTTTTACTGTCATTGTTGTTGCGCGGCATCGTTGACTTTAATGCGTTTGACAAATTACTTTTCAATGCAAATTTGCAATTTTTATTTTTCACCAAACATTTCTTAAATGGGGAGAACGGGAGAGTGTAACAGAATGAAGAATTAATTTTATGAAATTATTAAAATGAAAATTGATTTAAAACGTTTTGTTTTTATTATATTTAATAATAATAATACTAAATGTAAAAGGCCAACAACTGGCGCTTCAATATCAAAGTCATTAAAATGTGTCTGTTCAATAGACATTTTTGTAATTTCTTTTTGTATTTCAATACTTTATACATTGTTACGATAATTTTTTTAAAGTAGAATCATGTAAAATATTGTACAATTTAAATTGATTGTTATTTACGTGACTTGTTTTGGTAATATTTTGTAATATTCATTTATTAGTCGTTTAATAAACCATCAATTTCACGCTATTTAGAGTTCATACAAAATTAAAATGAAAAATTTAAAAAAATTTTCTTTTTGATTATTTTTACACTCATCAATAAATTTAAATTGTGTATAAAATGTATGGGATATTGTTAACATCCATATGATTTTATTAATCAAGTTGACCAAATGTTTTTAGTTAATGACAATGCTCATTATATATTAAGTTTATACCTAATGTTTTTTACCTTCCATATTACTTAAATACTTTTATACATTTATTTGCGAAGCTATTTGAACTTGATTCTTTAAAAGTTGCACGAGGAACTTTAGCATCAATGTGAGCATTTGAATTTAATACAAAAATTCATATATTTAAAAAACTCAGAATTCTCAGGAACATGAATTAAATTCAAAATTTCAATATTAGATTTAGAATCTTACAATTTCTCACGAAGAATTTTAAAGGGGAAATCTTAGGACCTCTTGGTAGTTGTCCCATATAAATTAAATATAATAATTCAAATGTTCAAATTTTCTCCTGTGAAGTAAGTACAGAAAATAATATATTTGGGAAATTATTTAAACTAGAATATTCAAAAATCGTTGAGTTTTTATATACATATATGTATGATAGCGGGGCACATAGCTACTTTAATATTATATCTATTTTATTTCAATCATCAGTAATAATTATCTAATATCCTTATTGAAAACTAAAAATGGTCAACTTTATTATAAGAATCATATGGAAAAAATACAAAATATACACATTTTTGTATGTGTGTATACTAATCAACTAATTATAAAATTCAAACAAGCATGAAATAGTTGTCCAATTCGCCATAATCATTTCAACTAAAATAATTTGAAGCCATTATTCTCTCAATAAATGCTATATTTATTTTCAATTTTATTTAATAACTGATTTTAATCATGTCCCCCATATATATAATTAAAAACACATACAAACATAGTATGGATGACAATCCAATTTAATACGTAATGTAATGCATACCATGGTCAATTTTATTATGGAATTTGTATTTTATTTGTATTATGCAAGAATATTGAACGATTTATAGATAAGACTATAGAATAAAATAATTACTTTTAAATCACATGAATATGGACATGGACATTGTACCCAACTAAACTTAATGCATTCTCAACCATTTACCAGCATAGAGTCAAGCCAATCTAAACAAAACCAATTTCAGTAATTCTCTTGTAAGTATTTACTAAATATTAGCTGCTTATTATTTGTTGCTCATTTATAGTTGTATATATTAAATTTTTAATAATAACAATAATAAGTAATTCTATTAATGGGATTTTTTTGTTTATATTTTTTCAATCGACCGATTAATGGGCTGCTATTCAAATTGTGTAAAATCTATGTAGAGGTGCTGCTGAATAAATGTTTTAATTAAATATGGGTATAGAATAAATAAATAGTTATAAATGACTGTATTTACATACATTTTTATATGATTGCTTTTATTTATTTAATATTTTTAGTTATTCATATTTATTTTAAAATCATTAAATGTCAGTTATTTAAACAAGTAATTACGTGTAGTATTTTACTCAATGTTAATACGTTATATTTATAAAATACTAGCTATACCCAGTGTGCTTTGCAATATAAATAAAAAATTCACTTAACGAAATATTTCGACATGGCATTCTGAGAAATTAAAATTTTTTTAAAATTTGAACTTTGAACACCACATTTTATGGGTTTGAATAAAATTTGGAATAAATATTTCATATTATCTGATCTTAAATATCCAGAAACTACTTTGTTTTAAATGGGCAACAGTAAAGGTTAAATACGCATTCTCTAAAATTTTACAATAAATCGCAGGTACAGCTAAACTATAAAAATGATTGATCTAATTTTTTCACCGTTTTTTTTTCACTTATCTGTTGTCTATAAATCTCCATGAGATCTTCTAAAAATTTTGAAATTAATTTAACAAAGTTTTAAAATTTTTTGAAAATACAACAAGTTCACGTTATCATATACGGACAGCTTAGTACGCAAATGTAACAAGTCCACTCTTTATAGAAATTGAGATTTTAATGCACAATAGTAGTATAACTTAAAAACACATGTTACAATAAAAAATACCCTATTTTTACTTTAAACATGTAGTTTGGATGTGGTATGGATTTAAGTTTATGAAATTTTTCTATAGAATTTTAAAGCTTTGTTGATATGTTTAATGCATTTATGAGCGTTAAATTAATTTTCTAGGATTACATAAAGCCGAATTTCTGCCATTCTTTTTTATATTATTTTTGAATACCAAATATAATTTGCTTCAAATTTGATCTCGATTACTACCTACTATTATTTCCGTTTTACTTATTTCTGTTTAATCTCTTTTTCGAGGAGGCACTTGTATGGGGGCTATGAGAAATCGTTTATCTACACATACTAAATTTTATACAGAGCAAAACATTTGTGTCAAATTATCTAAAATTATTTTCAAAATATAACTTGTATGTAAAGAAAAATTATAAGAAAATGTGCAGTCCAGCAAAAAATAAAAATTTAGAAAAAGAAAACGTGATAAGTCCTAAGAAAACCGCCATAAGTATTCAACAGTATTATTATACGCTCCACCACTATCAGTGGTGATAGAGGGTATATATAACTTTGTCATTCCGTGTGTAACACCAAGAAATATTCATCTGAGACCCAACAAAGAATATATATTCTGAGTCCTTATCAAATGTCTGTCTGACCGTCTCTCTGTGTAAAACACGCTCACGATAAAACGAAGCAATAGAATTTAACCAAATTCACCCAAAATGTTCTTCGTTTTCCTAAGTTGTTTGGTATTGAAAATGGACAAAATCGGTTCACATCGGGAAAAGTTATGAATTAAAATTTGAAACAACCTCGAAAAAATAGGCATTTTTTACACATTCTGATGTAATTTTCTCGAAAAATCGGCATACATTCGTTTCCGCACAAGAGCTTAATTTCTGTGGAAAATCGCCAGAATCGGTCCACAATTTCATATACCTCCCATACAAAAGTACATATTCCCGGAAATTTGGTTTTTTGTTAATAACTTCCGTCGTAACGTCGATATCTTCACAAAATTTTAGAAGTTAAAATCTTATGTCAATATAATTTATTCAGAGGAAAAGTTTTTGGACATAAACGCACATAACTCATTACTAAATTAAGATATCGATATAAAATTTGGTACAAGTATTGCTCCTATATACAGAAATATTAAAATGAAAATTTTTTTGGATCGGTCCATAAATGGTCATAGCTCCCATACAAGGCCCCCTCCCGAAAATCACTTAAACGCACATAATTCTTTAATAAATTAAGATATCCCTATAAAGTTTGGCACAAGTGTTGCTCATATACAGAGAAATAATATTGTGAAATGTTTTTTTTCGATCGGTCCATAATTAATCATAGATCCCATATAAGGTCCCTTTTAGAAATACTAGGTCCAGAAAATCACTTAGATTCACAATATTTATTATCAAGTAATGATATAGATACAGAATTTTGTCTTTATATACATAATTGAACATAGCTCCCATACAAAGTCCTTTTGCATACATGCAAATTACTAAATTTATAATATTCAATAAATCTTCGAATTGTAATAGATTTAACTTTTGGGATTTTTTCTATTAAAGACATGAGAAAACTTATTTCTACAAATATTTGATCAATTAGAAAAGTTATAACATAAAAGTAGCTGGTGGAGGGTATTTAAGATTCGGCACAGCCGAATATAGCACTCTAACTTGTTTTTAAACTGTTTCACTATCGATATTAAAAAAAGGAGAAATCTAAGAAGAAAACTACTTTTAGAGGTTTTAAAAATATGAAATAAAAGAAAAGTTATAAAGTTTTTTGCTTCCCCTGTAAAATTTACAAAAGAGGACTTGTTTGCCCACAAAGTAAAAAAATGTTTTTTTGCAACTTCGTTTTTTTTTTTGAGTCAATTAAAATGTAATTGTAATTAACGAACCCTCAATTACCACTCTAGATATTTTTAATAAAATAATAATATATAATAATTAATAATATTTTTAATAAAATTCAATTATAATTACAAGTAATTTTACTTGGTAAAGCTTTAATAACAATTACTTCAAATGAAAATATAATCATTAGCCCTAAGGCGCTAGAAGGACTAAAACAATTTTTTTGGGTATTAGGGTAATATTTTAATGCGTTAGAAAAGGAATGAAGATATCAAAATATCCCTATAATTTCTAAAAAAATCGTATTAAACTTGTGATCATTGAACGTTATACCAAAACTTATACGAATTTTTTCATAACTATTGCCAGCAATACAAACATAGCTATTTTCTTAGAATGCTAGTTCCCTGATTTTATACCCACCATCAAAAAGAAATTCTACTTATGTAAGTAAGTTTCTTACGATCAAAAATCTATTTACCTCATTTTATGAAGATCGGTCCATAATTAACCCTACGCCCCATATAAGGTCCCCCTCAGAAAATTACTTTAACGCTTGTCTGTCGAAACGAATGAATGATAGAAATGTCCACACCTACTTGTCAGTCAAAAGAATGTCTACAAAAATTTTAACTCAACTTTACATTGGGACTAGATGGATGGTGAAAAAGTGTTTTTAAATTAAAACAAGTAAAGTAGAGTAATATGTTTTGACTTGCTCATTGGGCTGATAAAATTTAGAAATACGAGTATAGCGCTAAAATTCGACATAAGTAAGTCGTAATGTAATGAATACAAAACCCCCCTATAGAAAACTAATTTAAAGCATTACTGTTTACAGGGGAGCTTTGCATTTACGGCATACGGTTTGATGGTGGGTATATAAGATTCGGCGTAGTCGAAAATAACACTCTTACTTGTTATTCATAAAGGCGAAATTGAAATGTGTATCCTTTAAGCGAATGTTTCTTTAGGGAAATATGCAGTGCATGCATGATACATATACGCAATATTTATACTTTTGAAACAACTGTGAAATATACGATTGGCTATGGTCATACACTTTCGAGACAAGTGAAAAATTGTACAACAACAGCAATAACCAGAAAAATATTAATGAATGTAGAAACAAGTAAATTCTGATCAACATTTGTACAATTTCTGTGAAGGCGCCACTTATTTTTCTCCATTCGACTCTGTAAAGCTTAACTCAAAACAACGAAGGCAAAACTACGAGTTCACAGTTATTTATCCAAAATTCTTTTCATTGATTTAACCAAGTGGTTGGTTGTTTGGTTGGTTGGATATTTCGTTGCTTCATGTTGTGAGGAGTGCTGGACATACAAACTACTAGTGCAAAAGAATCTTGCGCATATGAAAATTGTAGAAATTCAAGTTTTACAATTCGTACTTTTGGTGTAGAATGACAATAACAATAACAACAAAACGGACATGTAACTTTTACCTTTCATGCTTTAGGGGGCACAACCTACAATCGACAAATTGTATGCATTTGAACCCTCAAACCATCAACAACAAGATAAAACAAAAGCAAAACAAGTTTGAACGAAAGAAAGATGATAAAATGTCATGGAACAGAGTAGTGGGTGTACAACACACTCTGTCTGTCGAAACGAATGAATGATAGAAATGTCCACACCTACTTGTCAGTCAAAAGAATGTCTACAAAAATTTTAACTCAACTTTACATTGGGACTAGATGGATGGTGAAAAAGTGTTTTTAAATTAAAACAAGTAAAGTAGAGTAATATGTTTTGACTTGCTCATTGGGCTGATAAAATTTAGATTTTTTGCGTATTTCAAATTGAGGTCGATTTTTTCCTATATATGTCGTTATTATATTCTATAATAATAAATAATAGACACTTATTATTTTGAAATTGATCAAATTATATGTGAAATTTATTAACTGACCACCAATAAAATAATTATCAAAAATTAATTCAATAAAGATTCTCTAATGACTGATCAAAGATTTTCGAAATGCTTGCGTCCTACAATGTTGTGATGTTTCTTAGAAAATAATTTTTTTGTATATAAAAAAGATTCTCTAATGCCTAAAGATTTTCAGAATGACTGAGGAATAGGTCCTAAAATTTGTAATGTTCCTTCATGTCATATTTTCATTGAATAACAGTAGTTATACGATATTTATATACGATCATGCAAGAGATTTTAGGAATGACATCCCTAGAAGGTTTTTGGCTGCGTTGTGAGCCGAACTTCTCTATAAACACAAATTTCAACTATTTATTGTCTACAAACTATATTACTCAAGAAGGACTTGTCCTAAAGACCATAGATAATAAAGTTTGCATTTCAAAATAAACTTCATAGCCGTTTTATGTTATTAGGTCATTTAAGTGATTCTGATTCGTATCCTACTCACTATAGTGGTGTTATGTACAATACTTATAAAAAGTGCTTCTTAGAAATCATTGATTGCAGTGAAACACTCATTAAGCAAAAATGAAAATAAATTCTTATTACAAACTTGTTTTTAGTCTGAGTAAAACCATGAAAGGAAAAAAACATAAAAATTATTGCGTATCATTTTGAAAATTATCTTGTTCACTATTTCTCTATTTATTTGCTAAATTATAAAGTTATTCCTTTGTTGATTTGTGTGTTTGTGATATGTATGTTTTTGCCGACAATATTCCCAATATGAGTTGGTAATAATTTGTGACCAGACAATATTATTTCCATCATGATGATTTTATTATTTACACTTATTTATGTATGTATTTTAATATATATGTATATATTTATTGCATTTGATAACTAAAGAAATATAAGATAAATTAATGTTTACAGGCTCTTTTATATGAAGGCCTTTATCTAATTTCACCCTAGGCCCTGTAAAAAGCCCCCTTTAAAATTTGACTTAAATGTCCACAGTTTTAGTCAACAATAAATGGCTTAAGTATATATGAGGCAAGGTACAATTTCTTACTTGTTACGGAAAGACGGTCGGACTAATGCGAAAGAAAAATTTAACAAAAATAACTTTTAAATATATGCACAGAAATCATGTTACAAAACTTGTTGACGATCGGCATTTATATTTGGACGTCATAAACGCCGATAAAGAAATAAATCTTATTACGAAAAATAATAAGTCTTATTACAAATCATTTAAACTATCAATTTATATGATCGTTCATATTCCAATGCAAAATATACTTCAGGAAATAGCTCTATATCAGTGTAGGGTATTATGTACTTGGACTTTTTTATTGCTTATTTTTTAAGGCCTTTCATACCGTTTAATAAGTTTTATTTAGATTCGCATGTTACATATAGTATAAGACATTATGTGAACAAAGGTAAGACGAAGATGAAACTAATAATTCTTTATTCCGCCACTCAACATTTTATTACATCCTGCACTATCATCAAAATAGAATATAGTCATAATATTACTTTAACCACAGCGATATTTCACTTCACCGCTTTCAATGAGTTTTAAAGCAACAAAAAATGTAAACAAAGAAAGTTCTGTTCTGTTCATATAGTTAAGTAGAAACTCTACTCTATAAACCTCGACATAATAAATATGTATACTCACTCCTCTTGCAGCTCATTACTCCATTACTTATTTTGGGAAAGTAGTCTCTTAATTTAAGCAATATACATATGTATATACTAGGGGTTGAAGTAAATATTTTGTTAAAGTTTTTATCTTGAAAACTTTTACCAATAACTTTATTTATTTCTTGTGGACTTTTTGTACTAAACGGATGTGTCTAGTTGACCAATACTTGTACATATGCTGCATTTGACTTTGGTCAAAGTAAAGTTTTTTAAACTGAAAAAGTTAGTACATAATTGTTTTTCTTATCAATACTTTGAACTATGTAAACTTAGAAGGTTTTCAAAAGGGTTTCTATGCAAGTGCTATTCCAAACTTTAAAATAAAAATCTTATAAAATGTACTATAAATAATTCTGAATATTAAAGCCGTTGTTTTCTTTATCACATTAAAAGTAAAATATTTACTTTGCATATCTCTAACACAATTTTAAAAATTTATGGTTGTATTTTTTTCTCATTTTCGTTGTAAACCACAAAAGCATGGCTGGCATTTCTTATATCCGCCAAGGATGTCTTCGCTTAAAATGACAGGAAACTTGAATAACAGCACACACACACACACACATACTTTTTATGCGTTTGTGTAAGCATGTTCCGCTTATACCTTTTTCCACTTCTTGGCTCTTGACTGGAAATCATGTAACTTGCAGTCAGCAGTTAAGTGGTAATATATTCGATTTAGTTTATTTAAATTTTTTCAGGGTGTGGAAAAATTGTTGTCTTTGTAATGAAATGCTTTAAAGGTGGGTTTAATAATATAAACTAGTATAGATTTTATTTGTATTATGCATTAGTCAAATATTTGAGTTTTTTATATTATGCAATTTTATATTTACTAAAGTAAAGTTACTATCAAATATATTTTATGGTTGCTAGAACCAAATTCTATAGAATTTGAAATATTGAATAATGTATTTATTGTTGAATTTTCGATTTATAAACCATAAACGATTTTCTTTTACAGATTTAACATGAGGGTAATGTCAGCTATGAACTGATCGTAATGAAATTTCTTATATAGATTTTAGATATTATAAAACATGTTTAATTTTGATTAAAATCTCTATATAATTTTTATTATGCATTTATTTTTAATTACTTTTCTAAAGGGGTACGATTTGACCATAAAAATGGTACTCCAATGGGGGACTATTCTATGAATAAGTCTTTGGACTAGTACATAAACTCTATATACTAATTTATTATTTAAGTATACATTTAGTACAATAAAATTCAAAACCGGACTTTTAAATTTTTTATTTTCGATTTGATGAAAGTATCTACATTAAGGAAAATAAGTGTAAGTTGACCTTACTATATCGTTCATTCATATGGTTTTCAGAGTGACACATTTTCCGATGCCAAGGCTTTCTTTACACATCCTAGATCGCTCCGAATACTTTGAAAATATGTCAATAAAATCGTGTTTTAAAAACACAAACTTTCTACATCAAAAACTTCAGGAGAAAACATAAGTGAGTCTGAGTTCACAAGACCATATACATATGTCCAATGCTCTCCATTCCGTGCCTACATTCGTCCCATCCTTGATTGATCCGAATACGAAGAAGATCAATGTCGTGATTTCAATGTGTTACCATAAAATCAACATACCCCCTTTGGATGGATGGAGGATATAAGTCAGATCAAAAGTTGCAGTCTTTTAAATTATTAGTTTCATTGATTTAAATTCAAAAATTTGTAAAATAAAAATTTAAAAATACTTGAAAATATATTATCAACAATTTAATATCTTTAGATTCATTTTATTTTGGCACATTAATGTCTGGTATTCACACCTTGTTGAAATTCAAATACGTACTTAAAGAAAAGAATTTTATGGATTGTTTGTTAACAAATACTTTTACAGAAACACGCTCAAGTACACATAAACAAATTTTATATAAAGGAGTCGTTTGTAATAAAGTCTGGCAAAATGTTTATGTTTAACAACTTATTTATATTCTTTTTTTTCCAAGAATCACTTGGCTTTAAACTGAGATAAATGGCGAAACGAGAGAATAAATAAGTTGTTAATGGTTGTTTGGTTAGTTGGTTGGTATGTTTAACAGTTTTTTTTTTATTGGCGGTTTAATACATAAAAATCTATAAGATTTATGGAGTTCGATTTAAACAGCTACATTTTTATTTGTAAATAAATATTTAAATTTCTTAAATTATCTAAAAGATTTAATAAAGTTATTTCTTTTTCTCTTTACAGGTGATAATGCAATAAGTAAGTAAAATTCTTTTACCATAATTAAACATTTTAAAAGAAATTGGCTTTAAAAACGACTTTAATAGAAATATTGCATTCAATTTGTAATTTTAAAAGTATTTTATAACTTTTTAGTTTCCTTTTAATAACTCCATGGTAATATAGAGTTTTTTGTTTTAATTTATTAAAAAACACTAAACTTTTTACCCTTAAGAATGATTTAAAACATAAATATTGCAGTTTTTGTGGGTTTGGCATTTGTATAATTTTAAGAAATAAATCTCATTTATTTTTCTTTTAGCAAAATAAAATTGTTTTTTGGTTAAAAAACATTTTTTATTGTTTATTTCATTGGCGGGAAATTGCAATTTGGGTTTTTTTCGTCTGAGTTTTGTGGTCATGCTCCAAAGAGTTTTTGTTGCTGGGATTTTTTTGTGGGTTGTCTAAAAATAATAAGAAGCAGCCGGAAAAATATATTAATGTTTAAAATAGAAATAATACGATGAGAAATATATTGTTATTTAAAAAAAAATAATAAATTAAACTATGGTGTGAGAATTTTGTAGAAATTTCAATGCCACATTTTAGATAAGTTTCTTTATTTTGTTATTATTTATCTTATAAATGTGAATATTTGTTTCTCTTTACTGTTTTTTGATTATTTTCCAGGGTTATTAAGCTTTACAAAATTTAGAAATCCGGGAAAATTCGGGATTGTGCATTAAATATATATTAAATATATATCACCAGTACGATGATTTTCTTTATAGTAATTACTATTTAAAGAGTATAAGTCAATGAGTGTATCAGTTATAATGCTAAGAAATTTAGTTGGAATTCTTAAAATAATAGCTAAATTAATAAACTAATAAAATAATTTTAACAGACTAAAGACTCACTTTATAAATGTGGAAAATTTCTTCTCGAATATAATTTTGTAGGATATAAAGAACTATCATATATTCAGCTCCAAATAATTTCAATTCCGCGGCTATTGATCTAATCAAACTTTTTAAATTTTAATTTTAGTAAAAAATTAAATAAACATTTTTCTGTTTAGATAATTATTAATTTATAATAAAAATTTTAATCTGGTCCTTGTAGCCACTGAAAAAAAATCTGTTAATTAAGAACAAGAAATTTTATAACATATACATATAGTCATGTAACCAAAAAATCAAAAACGATATTTTTGATTCTAATTTGCAATAAAAATTATTTCAAATTACTACTTTTACTTTTTCAATATTCTGGCGCAAAATATTAAAATAATTTAAAGTTAATTTTTTGTAATTTTTCGATTTTTTGTCGAAAAAGATTTGAATCTTTTAAAGTATTAAATAAAAAATATATTAAGAACACGCGATGTTCTAGAAATACTGAGAAACGCGGCTACAAAGAAGAACGAAATGTTAACTTTATCAGCGCGTGTCTTTTAAATCTAAAAATAATTAAAACTAAGGAAAATTCTTGTATCAAGTTTCACATATATAAACTGTGAACGAAATATGTAGTCTAAAGCGATTAGAGAATTCATATCATAGTAAATATATATTAGTTCTGAATTAAATACAGAATATCCACATTTCTTTCTCTTAGCAAAAGGTGCAGCATTTTATGGGTTAAATACATATTTTATTATTACAATTTAAAACCATTTTGTATAAATAAAAACTATAGTAAAATTAATTTCCTTTTGAATTTATCTTCGTTTTGGGGCAAAAATAACAGCAAATTTATACACCCTCTTCATACTTGCTGTTTTTTTTTGTGGTTGAGCATGAGTAGAATTTCTTTCTCCATTGAGATAGAATTGTTAATGCAAGTAAATGCTTTGGTGGTTTAAACCGAAAAACAGTTTAAGAGGTAGAGGGAGATCGATTTGTATGACGGTATCAAACGCTCGTCTAAAGTTTTTTTTGAAGCGATTAAGATAAAAAAATAAAATTTTTACCTGAATTAAATTAAGTAACAAAACACGAAACTTTTATTTAGATTGAACAAACACTTTGTGTGCTTTTTGGTGGTTTTAATTTTGTTGCTTTTACAGGTTTGATAGAATGGCTCCCATGTTTTATTGTGTCTTGTTTTTGTTTTTTTTTAATATTTCGTGAATATTTTATTTATTTCTGTAGATATTTTAAGTTGTTGTTTTTCTTTATTTTGGTTGTGCTACCTTTTTAAATGCCACAAAAAACAAAATGACGTGTTTCACAAAATTAAAGAAGAATAAAAATGAACATAAAAAATGTAAACAAACTCTATACAAACTACGGAAACACGCTACTGTTTTTTATAATTCTCATGTTTTCTTGTATTTTAATATTTTTTGTTTTTTTATTTGTTGTTGTTGGCTGCTACCACAATTTTGTACACAAATAACCAAATACACGAGAACACCTCAATATTAATATGTGTACATTTGTAATGGTGGTTGGTTGGCTGTTTAGCCAACTTTGATGGCCAACTCAAACCTGATTCTTGTCTTTGTAGAAAAAAAATATGGTCATTGTTGTGTGATTGAAAAGTACCATGATTAAAAAAGGAAATAATTATTTTTATTGAATGATCGAATTATGATGAACAACATGAAGATGTATAGTATGTGTGTTTATTTCATCTTCATTCAAGTTTTTTTTCCGTAATACAGGTATAGAAGTTTCTTCTATATTCGTGGTGCAACTCATTTTAAAAACTTGTCTTTCTTTTGTGATTGAGCTTGAGGTACATAAGTAGGCTAATTTATAATTTGCCACAATTATTTATTAAAAAACAAATACACATTAAAATCTTACTTAGTTTAATTAGAATAAAAGGCAGTTCATTTGAAAGCTCTTTGCATTTCGCTGACTTGGAGTGAATCTAATACAAGTGATACCATTGAATATTCATACCTTGTTCAGCTACTTATGTTCAGGGTTTACCCTGATTATACCGGACTTGGGTGGAGTTCTCTTTGAGTAATAACAAGTCCTCAACATTTTTGGTGGATTTCTGATCAGTTCCTATTTATCCGTACACACATAAGTCAAACAAGATAAAGTAACTTGTAAATTTGACCACCTGTATTTGTTATGAGAGTCATGGTTTGCATGTTTTAAAAAAATGTTACTCATATAGGGTAAATGTACCAATAGTCGGCAGTTTAACTTTTTTCTCTTTTTCAAACTGTCCCCCTAAAGAGTCGGTAAATGTTATTACGATGATTTTTAGTTATTTCAATTATGTGTTTAGTTAAGTTTTAGATCTATTTAAATTTTTTGAAAAACAAATAACCAG